>NC_090337.1:434794-437294 GCF_035084215.1 Heptranchias perlo
TAGAGAGAGAGAGAGTGAGTGAGGGAGTGAGAGAGAGTGTGTGAGGGAGAGAGAGAGTGAGTGAGGGAGAGAGAGAGTGAGTGAGGGAGAGAGAGAGTGAGTGAGGGAGAGAGAGAGTGAGTGAGGGAGAGAGAAGGAGGGAGAGAGAGAGTGAGTGAGGGAGAGAGAGAGTGAGAGAGGGAGAGAAGGAGGGAGAGAGAGAGTGAGTGTGTGAGTGTGTGAGGGAGAGAGTGTGAGAGAGTGTGAGTGAGGGAGAGAGAGGGAGAGAGTGAGTGAGGGAGTGAGAGGGAGAGAGTGAGTGAGGGAGTGAGAGGGAGAGTGTGTGTGAGGGAGAGAGGGAGAGGGAGAGTGTGAGTGAGAGGGAGAGAGTGAGTGAGGGAGTGAGAGGGAGAGTGTGTGTGAGGGAGTGAGAGGGAGAGAGTGAGTGAGGGAGTGAGAGGGAGAGTGTGTGTGAGGGAGAGAGGGAGAGGGAGAGTGTGAGGGAGAGGGAGAGTGTGAGGGAGAGGGAGAGTGTGAGAGAGAGAGTGAGAGAGAGAGGGAGAGAGAGGGAGAGGGAGAGAGAGGGAGAGGGAGAGAGTGAGTGAGGGAGTGAGAGGGAGAGGGAGAGAGTGAGTGAGAGGGAGAGAGTGAGTGAGGGAGTGAGAGGGAGAGTGTGTGTGAGGGAGAGAGTGTGAGAGAGTGTGAGTGAGGGAGAGAGAGGGAGAGAGTGAGTGAGAGAGAGAGTGAGTGTGTGAGTGTGTGAGGGAGAGAGTGTGAGAGAGTGTGAGTGAGGGAGAGAGAGGGAGAGAGTGAGTGAGGGAGTGAGAGGGAGAGAGTGAGTGAGGGAGTGAGAGGGAGAGTGTGTGTGAGGGAGTGAGAGGGAGAGAGTGAGTGAGGGAGTGAGAGGGAGAGTGTGTGTGAGGGAGAGAGGGAGAGGGAGAGTGTGAGGGAGAGGGAGAGTGTGAGGGAGAGGGAGAGTGTGAGAGAGAGAGTGAGAGAGAGAGGGAGAGAGAGAGGAGAGGAGAGAGAGGGAGAGGGAGAGGGAGAGAGAGGGAGAGGGAGAGGGAGAGAGAGGGAGAGGGAGAGAGTGTGAGTGAGGGAGTGAGAGGGAGAGTGTGTGAGGGAGAGAGGGAGAGAGAGAGAGAGTGTGAGGGAGAGAGAGAGAGAGTGTGAGGGAGAGTGAGGGAGAGGGAGAGAGAGTGAGAGAGAGGGAGAGAGTGTGAGTGAGGGAGTGAGAGGGAGAGTGTGTGAGGGAGAGAGAGAGAGTGAGTGTGTGAGGGAGAGAGTGTGAGTGAGGGAGTGAGAGAGAGTGTGTGTGTGAGGGAGAGTGTGTGAGGGAGTGAGAGAGAGGGAGAGGGAGAGTGTGTGTGAGGGAGAGAGTGAGAGAGTGTGAGGGAGTGAGAGGGAGAGTATGTGTGAGGGAGAGAGTGAGAGAGGGAGGGAGAGTGAGAGTGAGGGAGTGTGATAGTGAGTGAGTGAGAGAGAGAGAGAGTGTGTGAGGGAGAGAGAAGGAGGGAGGGAGAGAGTGTGAGAGGGAGAGTGTGTGAGGGAGAGAGAAGGAGGGAGGGAGAGGGAGTGTGAGAGTGATAGAGAGGGATAGAGAGAGAGAGTGAGTGAGAGAGTGTGTGTAAGAGAGAGAGTGTGTGTGTGTGAGAGAGAGTGTGAGGGAGAGACAGAGTGTAAAGAAGAGAGTGTGTGAGGAAGAGAGTGAGAGTGTAAGAGAGTGAGAGTGATAGAGTGTAAGAGAGAGTGTGAGTGAGAGTGTAAGAGAGAGAAAGAGTGAGAGAGTGTAAGAGAGAGTGAGGGAGAATGAGAGTATGTGAGAGAATGGGTGTGTGAGAGAAAGTGAGAGATTGTAAGAGAGAGAGAGTTAGGGAGAGAGAGTGTGTGTGAGAGAGAGTGAGAGAGTGTATGCGAGAGAGAGTGAGTGTGAGGAAGAGAGAGAGTGTGAGAGAGTGAGTGTGTGTGAGAGAGAGAGATGTGAGAGAGAGTGTATGAGGGAGAGGGAGAAAGAGTGTGTGAGGGAGAGAGAGAGTGTGTGAGGGAGAGAGAGAGTGTGTGAGGGAGAGAGAGAGTGTGTGTGAGAGAGAGTGTATGAGGGAGAGGGAGAGAGAGTGTATGAGGGAGAGGGAGAGAGAGTGTGTGAGGGAGAGAGATGTGAGGGAAAGAGTGTGTGTGAGAGAGAGAGTGAAAGAGTGTAAGAGAGAGAGTGTGTGAAAGAGTGTGAGAGAGAGTGTGTGTGAGAGAGAGAGAGAGAGAGAGACAGTGTAAGAGAGAGAGAGTGGGAGTGTAAGAGAGAGTGAGAGTGTAAGCGAGAGAGTGTTTGAGAGAGAGAGTGAGAGAGTATGAGAGAGAGTGTGTGAGGGAAAGAGAGTGAGAGATTGTGAGAGGGAGTGTGTGAGGGAGAGAGAGTGTGTGAGAGAGGCAGAATGAGAGAGTGTAAGAGGGAGAGAGTGGGAGAGTGTGAGGGAGAGGGTGTATGAGGGTGAGAGAGTGGGAGATTGTGAGAGAGAGTGTGAGA
>NC_090337.1:442294-547386 GCF_035084215.1 Heptranchias perlo
TGTGAGAGAGAGTGAAAGAGTGTAAGAGAGAGTGTGTGAGGGAGCGAGCGAGAGTGTGTGTGAGAGAGAGAGCGTGAGAGTGTAAGAGAGAGTGTGTGAGAGAAAGTCTGTGAGAAGGAGAGAGGGAGAGAGAGAGTGTGTGAGGGAGAGATAGTGAGAGCGAGAGAGTGAGAATGTGTAAGAGAGAGTGAGAGAGTGTAAGAGAGAGAGTGAGTGAGAGAGAGAGTGTTTGAGAGGGAGATTGTTGGAAGGAGAGAGAAAGAGAAAGTGTAAGAGAGAGAGTGTGTGCGGGAGAGAGATCGTGTGTGAGAGAGAGAGTGTGAGTGTGTAAGAGAGAGAGTGTGTGTGTGAGAGAGAGAGTGTAAGAAAGAGTGTAAGAGAGACAGTGTGAGAGAGAGTGTGTGATAGATTGAGAGAGTGTGTGAGGGAGAGAGAGTTTGTGAGGGAGAGAGTGAGAATGTGTGAGAGAGTGAAAGAGTGTAAGAGAGAAAATGTGTGAGGGAGAGAGGCAGTGTGTGATGGAATGAGAGAGAGAGAGTGTGTGATGGAATGAGAGAGAGAGAGTGTGTGAGAGAGAGTGAGAGAGTGTAAGAGAAAGTGTGTGAGAGAGAGTGTGTGAGAAGGAGAGAGGGAGAGAGAGAGAGACTGTGAGAGAGAGAGTGTAAGACAGAGAGAGTTAGGGAGAGATAGAGTGAGTGAGGAACAGAGTGTGAGAGAGTGTGAGGGAGGGAGAGAGAGAGAGTGTGAGGGAGGGAGAGAGAGAGTGTGTGAGGGAGAGGGAGAGAGAGTGTGTGAGGGAAAGGGAGAGAGAGTGTGTGAGGGAGAGAGAGTTTGAGGGAGTGAGAGAGAGTGTGAGAGAGAGTGTGTGTGAGTGAGAGGGAGAGAGAGTGTAAGAGAGAGAGAGTGAGGGAGCGAGAGAGAGTGTGAGAGTGTAAGAGAGAGAGTGTGAGGGAGAGAGAGTGAGAGAGTAAGAGAGAGTGTGTGAGAGAGAGTGTGAGAAGGAGAGCGGGAGAAAGAGAATGTGTGAGAGTGTAAGAGAGAGAGAGACTGTGTGAGGGAGAGATAGTGAGAGCGAGAGTGAGAATGTGTAAGAGAGAGAGAGTGAGTGAGAGAGAGAGTGTAAGAGAGAGAGATTGTGTGAAGAGGGAGTGAGAGAGTGTAAGAGAGAGAGCATGTGAGGGAGAGAGAGAGTGAGTGAGCGAGAAAGTGTGAGAGAGTGTAAGTGAGAGAGAGTGTAAGAGAGAGAGTGTGTGAGAGATAGTGCGTGAGGAGAGAGAGAGTCTGAGAGTGAGAGAGTTTGAGACAGAGAGTTAGGGAGAGAGACTGAGTGAGAGACAGAGTGTGAGAGAGTGAGAGGGACTATGAGAGGGAGGGAGAGGGAGTGTGAGGGAGTGAGAGAGGGAGTGAGAGAGAGTGTGTGAGGGAGTGAGAGAGAGTGTGTGAGAGTGTAAGATAGAGAGAGTGAGAGAGTGTAAGAGAGAGAGTGAGTGAGAGAGTGTGAGGGAGTGTGAGAGAGTGTGAGAGAGTGTGAGGGAGAGAGTGAGAGAGAGAGGGATAGAGAGAGAGTGAGTGTGTGACTGAGAGAGAGAGTTTGTGTGGGAGAGCGAGAAAGAGTGTGTGTGGGAGAGAGAGTGTGTGAGAGAGAGTGTGTGAGGGAGACTGTGTGAGGAAGTGTGAGAGTGAGCGAGAGATAAAGAGATAGAGTGAGTGAGAGTGAGAGAGTGTAAGGAAGAGAGTGTGTGAGGGAGAGAGAGAGACTGTGAGAGTGATAGAGTGTAAGAGCATGTGAGGGAGAGAGAGGGTGAGTGAGCGAGAAAGTGTGAGAGAGTGAGAGGGCGTGTTAGAGAGTCAGAGAGAGTAAGAGACAGTGAGTGTGTGAGGGAGAGGGAGAGACTGTGAGAGAGAGTGAGACAGTGTGAGGGAGAGAGAGAGAGAGAGTGTAAGAGAGGGAGAGTGTGTGAGAGACAGTGCGAGGGTGTAAGAGAGTGTGTGAGAAGGAGAGAGGGAGAGAGAGACAGAGTGTGAGAGCAAGAAAGAGTGAGAGACTGTAAGACAGAGAGTTAGGGAGAGAGTGAGTGAGAGACAGAGAGTGTGAGAGAGAGCGAGATGGACGGTGAGAGGGAGAGAGAGGGAGGGAGGGAGAGATAATGTGAGGGAGAAACAGAGAGGGCGAGAAAGAGTGTGTGAGGGAGAGAGAGAGAGTGTGTGAGTGAGGGAGAGAAAGTGTGAGAGAGTGCAAGTGAGAGAGTGCAAGAGGGAGAGTGAGAGAGTGAGAGGGAGTGTGAGAGAGGGAGTGTGAGAGAGGGAGTGTGAGAGAGAGAGTGTGAGAGAGAGAGTGTGAGAGGGAGAGAGAGAATGAGGGAGAGAGTGGCGTCGCTGGCGAGGCCGGCATTTATTGCCCATCCCTAATTGCCCTTGAGAAGGTGGTGGTGAGCCGCCTTCTTGAACCGCTGCAGTCCGTGTGGTGAAGGTTCTCCCACAGTGCTGTTAGGAAGGGAGTTCCAGGATTTTGACCCAGCGACGATGAAGGAACGGCGATATATTTCCAAGTCAGGATGGTGTGTGACTTGGAGGGGAACGTGCAGGTGGTGTTGTTCCCATGTGCCTGCTGCTCTTGTCCTTCTAGGTGGTAGAGGTCACGGGTTTGGGAGGTGCTGTCGAAGAAGCCTTGGCGAGTTGCTGCAGTGCATCCTGTGGATGGTACACACTGCAGCCACGGTGCGCCGGTGGTGAAGGGAGTGAGCATAAGAACATAAGAACATAAGAAATAGGAGCAGGAGTAGGCCAATCGGCCCCTCGAGCCTGCTCCGCCATTCAATAAGATCATGGTTGATCTGATCCTAACCTCAAATCTAAATTCATGTCCAATTTCCTGCCCGCTCCCCGTAACCCCTAATTCCCTTTACTTCTAGGAAACTGTCTATTTCTGTTTTAAATTTATTTAATGATGTAGCTTCCACAGCTTCCTGGGGCAGCAAATTCCACAGACCTACTACCCTCTGAGTGAAGAAGTTTCTCCTCATCTCAGTTTTGAAAGAGCAGCCCCTTATTCTAAGATTATGCCCCCTAGTTCTAGTTTCACCCATCCTTGGGAACATCCTTACCGCATCCACCCGATCAAGCCCCTTCACAATCTTATATGTTTCAATAAGATCGCCTCTCATTCTTCTGAACTCCAATGAGTAGAGTCCCAATCTACTCAACCTCTCCTCATATGTCCACCCCCTCATCCCCGGGATTAACCGAGGGAACCTTCTTTGTACTGCCTCGAGAGCAAGTATGTCTTTTCTTAAGTATGGAGACCAAAACTGTACGCAGTATTCCAGGTGCGGTCTCACCAATACCTTATATAACTACAGCAATACTTCCCTGTTTTTATATTCTATCCCCCTAGCAATAAAAGCCAACATTCCGTTGGCTTTCTTGATCACCTGCTGCACCTGCAAACGAACTTTTTGATTTTCTTGCACTAGGACCCCCAGATCCCTTTGTACTGCAGTACCTTCCAGTTTCTCGCCATTAAGATAATAACTTGCTCTCTGATTTTTCCTGCCAAAGTGCATAACCTCACATTTTCCAACATTGTATTGCATCTGCCAAATCTCCACCCACTCACCCAGGCTGTCTATATGCCCTTGTAGGTTTTTTATGTCCTCCTCACTCTCTACTTTCCCTCCCATCTCTGTATCATCTGCAAACTTTGATATGTTACACTTGGTCCCCTCCTCCAAATCGTTAATATAGATTGTAAAGAGTTGGGGACCCAGCACCGACCCCTGTGGAACACCACTGGCTACTGGTTGCCAGTCCGAGAATGAACCATTTATCCCAACTCTCTGCTTCCTGTTAGATAACCAATCCTCCACCCATGCCAGAATATTACCCCCAATCCAGTGATTCTTTATCTTGAGCAATAATCTTTTATGTGGCACCTTGTCGAATGTCTTCTGGAAGTCTAAATACACTACGTCCACTGGTTCCCCTTTATCCACCCTATACGTTATGTCCTCAAAGAACTCAAGCAAATTTGTCAGACATGACTTCCCCTTCATAAAGCCATGCTGACTTGGTCCTATTAAATTATGTTTTTCCAAATGTTCCGTTACTGTCTCCTTAATTGTAAACAATTTTACAACACCAAGTTACAGTCCAACAATTTTATTTTTAATCCCACAAGCTTTCGGAGGCTTCCCCCTTCCTCAGGTGGTGTGGGACCAACTGAGGAAGGGGGAAGCCTCCGAAAGCTTGTGGGATTAAAAATAAAATTGCTGGACTATAACTTGGTGTTGTAAAATTGTTTACAATTGTCAACCCCAGTCCATCACCGGCATCTCCACATCATGTCTCCTTAATAATAGACTCCAAAATTTTACCCACCACAGATGTTAGGCTAACTGGTCTATAATTTCCAGCCTTCTGCCTGCTACCCTTTTTAAATAAGGGTGTTACATTAGCAGTTTTCCAATCTGCCGGGACCTTTGCCGAGTCCAGAGAATTTTGGAAAATTATCACCAAAGCATCCACAATCCCCACTGCCACTTCCCTCAAGACCCTAGGATGTAAGCCATCAGGTCCAGGGGATTTATCCACCTTGAGTCCCATTAATTTACTGAGAACCAATTCCTTAGTGATTTTAATCGTATTTAGCTCCTCCCCCACTAGAGCCCCCTGTTTGTCCAGTGTTGGGATATTCTTAGTGTCCTCTACCGTAAAGACTGAAACAAAATATTTGTTCAGCATTTTTGCCATCTCCATGTTTCCCACCATTAATTTCCCGGTCTCATCCTCTAAAGGACCTACGTTTGCCTTAGCCACCCTTTTTCTTTTTATATAACTGTAGAAACTCTTGCTATCTGTTTTTATATTTTTTGCTCATTTATTTTCATAATCTATCTTCCCTTTCTTAATCAATCCTTTCGTTACTTTTTGCTGTCTTTTGAAGACTTCCCAATCTTCTATCCTCCCACTAAGTTTGGCTTCCTTATATGGCCTTGTTTTTAGTCGGATACTATCCTTAATTTCTTTACTTAGCCACGGATGGCTGTCATTTCTTTTACACCCTTTTATCCTCAGTGGAATATTATTTTTTTGAAAGTTGTAAAATAACTCCTTAAATGAACACCACTGTTCATGTACCGTCTTACACTTTAATCTATTTTCCCAGTCCACTTTAATCAATTCCGCTCTCATACCATCATAGTCTCCTTTATTCAAGCTCAGTACGCTTGTTTGAGAACCAACCTTCTCACCCTCTAATTGGATATGGAATTTAACCATGTTATGGTCACTCATTCCAAGGGGATCCTTAACTAGGACATTATTAATTAATCCTGGCTCATTACACAGGACCAGGTCCAAGGTTGCCTGCCCCCTTGTAGGATCAGTTACATACTGCTCAAGAAATCCATCCCGAATACACTCAATAAACTCTTCCTCAAGGCTGCCCTGCCCAATTTGATTTGTCCAGTTAATATGATAGTTAAAATCCCCCATAATTATAGCTGTTCCCTGATTACATGTCCCGACTATTTCCTGATTAATACTTCTTCCAGCAGAGTTGCAACTATTAGGAGGCCTATATACTACGCCCACGAGTGTTTTTTTCCCCTTATTATTCCTTATCTTTACCCAAACTGTTTCATTATCCTGATCCTTTGTCCCAATATCATTTCTCTGTATTACAGTGATTCCTTCCCTTATTAACATAGCCACCCCACCTCCCCTTCCTTCCTGCCTGTCCTTCCTGATTGTTAAATACCCTGGCATATTTAATTCCCAGTCGTTGTCACCCTGCAGCCATGTTTTTGTCATGGCCACAAGATCATACCCATGCGTAGTTATTTGTGCCATTAACTCGTCCATTTTGTTACGAATGCTACGTGCATTCAGATAAAGAACTTTCAAATATGTTTTGTGACACTTAGTTCCTGGTTTTTCCTTTTTTAACACTTTACCTTTTACTCCATACCTTCTGTCCCTTCCTGACACGCTTTCCTCTGTCTCCCTGCTCAGGTTCCCAACCCCCTGCCACAGCTTTGATGCTGGGTTAATCGCCTTACGCCTTCTAGTTTTTATTTTATCTGTCGTGCCTAAAGTACACTTTCTTTCTGCTGCTCTACGCTTTTCCCTTTCACTTGTTCTTGAACAACTGTTTGTACTATTTGTATTGTAGATTTCCTCTGGGTCTTCCCCTCTCTTGCTGCTCTCAACTTTATTCCCTTCTGACTCCCCGCTCAGGTTCCCATCCCCCTGCCACTCCAGTTTAAACCTTCCCCAACAGCACTAGCAAACACCCCCGCGAGGACATTGGTCCCAGTCCTGCTCAGGTGTAATCCGTCCCGCTTGTACAGGTCCCACCTTCCCCAGAACCGGTCCCAATGTCCCAGGAATCTAAATCCCTCCCTCTGCACCATCCCTGCAGCCACGCATTCATCCTGTCTATTCTCCTGTTCCTATACTCACTAGCACGTGGCACCGGTAGTAATCCTGAGATCACTACCTTTGAAGTCCTGCTTTTTAATTTATCTCCTAACTCCTTAAATTCACCTTGCAGGTCCTCATCCCTTTTTTTAACCTATGTCGTTGGTACCAATATGGACCATGATTACTGGCTGTTCACCCTCCCCCTCCAGAATGCCCTGCAGCCGCTCCGTGACATCCTTGACCCTAGCACCAGGGAGGCAACATACCATCCTGGAGTCATGTTTGCGGCCGCAGAAACGCCTATCTGTTCCCCTTACAATGGAATCCCCTATCACTATAGCCCTGCCACTCTTCTTCCTCCCCTCCTGTGCAGCAGAGCCACCCGTGGTGCCCCGAACCTGGCTCTTGCTGCTTTCCCCTGATAAGCCATCTCCCCCAACAGTATCTAAAGCAGAATATCTGTTTGAGAGGGAGATGGCCCCAGGGGACTCCTGCTCTACCTGCCTAGTCCTTTTACTCTGCCTGGCGGTCACCCATTTCCTTTCTGCCTGCGTAATCTTTACCTGCGGTGTGACCACCTCACTGAACGTGCTGTCCACGATAATCTCAGCATCACGGATGCTCCACAGTGAATCCACCCGCAGCTCCAGCTCCGAAAGATGGTTAGCCAGTAGCTGCAGCTGGACACACTTCCTGCACACATGGTCGCCAGGGACACTGGTAGTGTCCATGACTTCCCACATAGTGCAGGAGGAGCATATCACGGGTGTGAGCTGTGCTGCCATGACTTGCCTTAGACTCTCAGACTCTCCTCCCGCTCTCGGTCTCTCCTTTTATACTGTGCTCACCTCTCGAACTCTCCTGCCTCACC
Source organism: Heptranchias perlo (assembly GCF_035084215.1). Lineage (NCBI taxonomy): Eukaryota > Metazoa > Chordata > Chondrichthyes > Hexanchiformes > Hexanchidae > Heptranchias > Heptranchias perlo. The sequence goes on from NC_090337.1 coordinate 449,589, forward strand.
TGTGACGTCGCACAGTAGTTGTCTCTTGTTGCAGGTCTGCTGCTGCTTTTATTCCCCAATCTCAGTATTCTACTCTCAGGTCCACTGCCGCTCTGGGGAAAAAGTTCGGAAAAGCAAAGCAAAGCAGCACCTCCTTCCCCCACTTCACCGAACTCCCACACTCACCAAACTCTCAGCAGTTCACACTGTGTTGTCTGCATACCGTGCTTTTGCACTGACAGGCCCCTGTATTTCTACAGTTTGTGACTCAGATGAGTCAGGCCTGCCCCACCTTCAGGTACCAGTTTAATCTAGCTGACCAATTAACTTACTACAGCAGCTCTCTCTGCTGAAGCCTGACAGAAACTTAAAAACTTAAACTTTACAATTGAACTTAAACACTTAATAGCAATTAAATGTTTAGGGTGGTGGATGGGGTGCCAATCAAGGGGGCTACTTTGTCCTGGATGTTGTCGAGCTTCTTGAGTGTTGTTGGAGCTGCACTCATCCAGGCAAGTGGAGAGTATTCCATCACACTCCTGACTTGTGCCTTGTAGATAGTGGAAAGGCTTTGAGGATTCAGGAGATGAGTCACTCGCCGCAGAATACCCAGCCTCTGACCTGCTTTTGTAGCCACAGTATTTATATGGCTGGTCCAATTAAGTTTCTGGTCAATGGTGACCCCCAGGATGTTGATGGTGGGGGATTCGGCGATGGTAATGCCGTTGAATGTCAAGGGGAGGTGGTTCGACTCTCTCTTGTTGGAGATGGTCATTGCCTGGCACTTGTCTGACACGAATGTTACTTGCCACTTATCAGCCCAAGCCTGGATGTTGTCCAGGTCTTGCTGCATGCGGGCACAGTCTGCTTCATTATCTGAGGGGTTGCGAATGGAACTGAACACTGTGCAATCATCAGCGAACATCCCCATTTCTGACCTTATGATGTAGGGAAGGTCAATGATGAAGCAGCTGAAGATGGTTGGGCCTAGGACACTGCCCTGAGGAACTCCTGCAGCAATGTCCTGGGGCTGAGATGATTGGTCTCCAACAACCACTACCATCTTCCTTTGTGCTAGGTATGACTCCAACCACTGGAGAGTTTTCCCCTGATTCTCATTGACTTCAATTTTACTGGGGCTCCTTGGTGCTACACTCGGTCAAATGCTGCCTTGATGTCAAGGGCAGTCACTCTCACCTCACCTCTGGAATTCAGCTCTTTTGTCAATGTTTGGACCAAGGCTGTAATGAGGTCTGGAGCTGAGTGGTCCTGGCGGAACCCAAACTGAGCATCGGTGAGCAGGTTATTGGTGAGTAAGTGCCGCTTGATAGCACTGTCGACGACACCTTCCATCACTTTGCTGATGATTGAGAGTAGACTGATGGGGCGGTAATTGGCCGGATTGGATTTGTCCTGCTTTTTGTAGACTGGACCTACCTGGGCAATTTTCCACATTGTCGGGTAGATGCCAGTGTTGTAGCTGTACTGGAACAGCTTGGCTAGAGGCGCGGCTTGTCCTGGAATACAAGTCTTCAGCACTACAGCTGGGATGTTGTCGGGGCCCATAGCCTTTGCTGTATCCAGTGCACTCAGCCGTTTCTTATATCACGTGGAGTGAATCGAATTGGCTGAAGACTGGCTTCTGTGATGGTGGGGATCTCGGGAGGAGGCTGAGATGGATCATCCACTCGACACTTTTGGCTGAAGATGGTTGCAAACGCTTCAGCCTTGTCTTTTGCACTCACATGCTGGACTCCGCCATCATTGAGGATGGGGATGTTTGCAGAGCCTCCTCCTCCTGTTAGTTGTTTAATTGTCCACCACCATTCACGACTGGATGTGGCAGGACTGCAGAGCTTTGATCTGATCCGCTGGTTGTGGAATCGCTTAGCTCTGTCTATAGCATGTTGCTTCTGTTTAGCATGCATGTAGTCCTGAGTTGTAGCTTCACCAGGTTGGCATCTTATTTTTAGGTACGCCTGTTGCTGCTCCTGGCATGCTCTTCTACACTCCTCATTGAACCAGGGTTGATCCCCTGGCTTGTTGGTAATGGTAGAGTGAGGAATATGCCGGGCCATGAGGTTACAGATTGTGCTGGAATGCAATTCTGCTGCTGCTGATGGCCCACAGCGCCTCATGGATGCCCAGTTTTGAGCTGCTCGATCTGTTCTGAATCTATCCCATTTAGCACAGGTGGTAGAATCATAGCAAATAGGAACAAGAGTAGGCCATTTGGCCCTTCGGGCCTGCTCCGCCATTCAAAATGATCATGGCTGATCGTCTAACTCAGTACCCTGTTCCCGCTTTTCCCCCATAATCGTTGATCCCTATACATTAAGAAATATATCTATCTCCTTCTTGAATATATTTAATGACTTGGCCTCCACTGCCTTCTGTGGTAGAGAATTCCACAGGTTCACCACCCTCTGAGTGAAGAAATTTCTCCTCATCTCGGTTCTAAATGGCACACCCCGTATCCTGAGACTGTGACCCCTGGTTCTGGACTCCCCAGCCATCGGGAACATCCTCCCTGCATCTAGTCTGTCTAGTCCTGTTAGAATTTTATATGTTTCGATCAGATCATCAGATAGTGGGTAGTGCCACGCAACACGATGGATGGTGTCCTCAGTGTGAAGACAGGACTTGGTCTCCACAAAGACAGTGCGGTGGTCACTCCTACCAATACTGTCATGGACAGATGCATCTGCGACTGGTAGATTGGTGAGGACGAGGTCAAGTAAGTTTTTCCCTCATGTTGGTTTGCTCACCACCTGCCGCAGGCCCAGTCTGGCAGCTATGTCCTTCAGGACTCGGCCAGCTCGGTCAGCAGTGATGCTACCGAGCCACCCTTGGTGATGGACATTGAAGTCCCCCACCCAGAGTGAGAGTTAGAGAGAATGAGGGACAGAATGAGAGAGTGCAAAAGAGAGTGTGAGAGAGAGAGAGGGAGAGGGCTAGTGACTGAGTGAGTGAGTGAGTGAGAGAGTGAGTGAGAGAGTGAGGGAGAGTGAGAGGGAGAGAGGGAGAGGGAATGAGTGTGAGGGAATGAGGGAGAGAGTGAGGGAGAGAGTGAGGGTGAGAATGCAGAAGAAAGTGAGGAAGAGAGTGACGGAGTGAGAGAGAGTCAAAGATAGAGAGGGAGGGAGAGAGAGTGAGGGAGAGAGAGTGAGGGGGAGAGAGAGGGAGAGTGTGAGAGAGAGGGAGAATGTGAGAGAGGGATAGTGTGAGAGAGAGACAGTGAGTGAGGGAGCGAGTGAGAGTGAGTGAGGGAGCGAGTGAGAGGGAGTGAGTGAGGGAGAGAGTGAGTGAGTGAAGGAGAGAGTGAGTGAAGGAGAGAGTGAGTGAAGGAGAGAGTGAGTAAGAATGAAGGGGAGAGAGAGAGGGGGAGTGAGTGAGTGAGGGAGAGAGTGAGGGTGAGAATGCAGAAGAAAGTGAGGAAGAGAGTGACGGAGTGAGAGAGAGTCAAAGATAGAGAGGGAGGGAGAGAGAGGGAGGGGGAGAGAGAGGGAGAATGTGAGAGGGATAGTGTGAGAGAGAGACAGTGAGTGAGGGAGCGAGTGAGAGTGAGGGAGTGAGTGAGGGAGTGAGTGAGGGAGTGAGTGAGGGAGAGAGGGAGTGAGGGAGAGAGGGAGTGAGGGAGAGAGTGAGTGAAGGAGAGTGTGAGTGAAGGAGAGTGTGAGTAAGAATGAAGGGGAGAGAGAGAGGGGGAGTGAGTGAGTGAGGGAGAATGAGGGAGAGAGGGAGAGAGTGTGAGTGAGGGAGAGAGTGAGTGAGGGAGAGTGTGAGTGAGGAAGAGTGTGTGAGGGAGAGTGTGAGAGTGAGTGAGGTCGAGGGAGTGAGAGAGAGACAGTGATAGTGAGGGAGAGGGAGAGAGTGAGAAAGAGAGAGTGAGAAAGAGAGAGGGAGAGAGAAACAGAGGGAGAGTGAGAGAGAGAAAATGAGGGAGAGAGATGGAGAGTGATGGAGAGGGAGGGAGAGAGAGTGAGGCAGAGAGAGTGAGGGAGAGAGCGAGAGTGAGGGAGAGAGCAAGAGCGAGGGAGAGAGAGTTAGGGAGAGAGAGGGAGAGAGTGAGCGGGAGCGAGTGAGTGGGAGCAAGTGCAAGGGAGCGAGTGAAGGAGTGAGTTAGTAAGGGAGGGAGAGTGTGAGGGAGTGAGGGAGAGAGAGTGAGTGAGGGAGAGAGAGTGAGGGAGACAGAAAGAGAGAGACAGGGAGAGAGACAGGGAGAGAGAGAATGAAGGAGAGAGAGAGGGAGAGAGAGTGAGGGATTTAGAGAGAAACAGATAGAGGGAGGGAGAGAGTGAGGTAGTGAGAGAGAGACAGAGTGATAGACAGGGAGAAAAGGGAAGGGAGAGCGGGAAAAGAGTCAGAGAGAGAGGGGGAGAGTGAGAGAGACAGAGAGATAGAGAGACAGAGGGAGACGGAGGGAGTGAGAGAGAGATAGAGAGAGATGGAGGGACAGAGGTAGAGTGGGAGGGAGGTAGACATGGAGAGGGAGGCCCTCCTCCAATTGAATATTTTTACTTTAGAGTGGTCTAGGTCCTTTTCCATAACGAATCTAAACCTTATGATATTATGATCACTGCTCCCTAAATGTTCCCCCATTGACACTTGCTCCATTTGGCCCACCTCATTCCCCAGAAACAGATCCAGCAATAGAAATGGGAGGTGGTGGTGGTAAATTGGGAATCAAAGATTGGCAGGCAAAAAAGTAATTGAAAAATGGGCGGCCTTTAAGGATGAGATGGTTCGGGCACAGTCGAGGTACATTCCCACGAAGCAGAAAGGTAGGGCAACTAAAGCCAGAGCTCCCTGGGTGTCAAAAGAGATGGAACATAGGAATAGGAGTAGGCCATTCAGCCCCTCATGCCTGCTCCGCTATTTAATAAGATCATGGCTGATCTGTGATCTAACTCCATATACCTGCCTTTGGCCCATATCCCTTAATACCTTTGGTTGCCAAAAAGCTATCTATCCCAGATTTAAATTCAGCAATTGAGCTAGTATCAATTGCCGTTTGCGGAAGAGAGTTCCGAACTTCTACCACCCTTTGTGTGTAGAAATGTTTTCTAATCTCGCTCCTGAAAGGTCTGGCTCTAATTTTTAGACTGTGCCCCCAACTCCTAGAATCCCCAACCAGCGGAAATAGTTTCTCTCTATCCACCCTATCCGTTCCCCTTAATATCTTATAAACTTCGATCAGATCACCCCTTAACCTTCGAAACTCGAGAGAATACAACCCCAATTTGTGTAATCTCTCCTCGTAACTTAACCCTTGAAGTCCGGGTATCATTCTAGTAAACCTACGCTGCACTCCCTCCAAGGCCAATATGTCCTTCCGAAGGTGCGGTGCCCAGAACTGCTCACAGTACTCCAGGTGCGGTCTAACCAGGGTTTTGTACAGCTGCAGCATAACTTCTGCCCCCTTGTACTCTGGTCCTCCAGATATAAAGGCCAGCATTCCATTAGCCTTATTGATTATTTTCTGCACCTGTTCATGACACTTCAATGATCGATGTACCTGAACCCCGAAGTCCCTTTGGACATCCACTGTTTTTAACTTTTTACCATTTAGAAAGTACCCTGTTCTATCCTTTTTTGATCCAAAGTGGATGACCTCACATTTGTCTACATTGAATTCCATTTGCCACAGTTTTGCCCATTCACCTAATCTATCAATATCCCTTTGTAATTTTATGTTTTCATCTACACTGCTTACAATGCCACCAATCTTTGTGTCATCGGCAAACTTAGATATGAGACTTTCTATGCCTTCATCTAAGTCGTTAATAAATATTGTGAATAATTGAGGCCTCAAGACAGTTCCGTGCGGGACTCCACTAGTCACATCCTGCCAATGTGAATACCTACCCATTGGGCTCGATGTTACCAGGGCTGCGGGTTCTTGGCGGGGGGGCTATTGGGCAAGTGGATAACGTGCCCGGTGAAATCAGTCTGCCCCCCGCGCGATCGCAGCCTAATTGGATCCACTTACCTGTTGTTCCGGGTTCCCCGCTGCTGATCTGCGCGTCGGGCGGGCTGCGCATGCACAGTAAGCTCTGTCAGCTGGAGGAGCTCTATTTAAAGGGGCAGTCCTCCACTGACAGATGCTGCAACAAATAGGAAAAATTACAGCATGGAGCAGCCCAGGGGGAAGGCTGCTCCCAGTTTAATGATGCCTCACTCCAGGTATCATTGGATGGGGTGAGGAAGAGGGGGAGGACAGAGATCTTCCCCCCGGCGGGCGGGAGGAAGCGGCCTGCCTCTGCCAGCAGGAAGGCCTGGCTCGAGGTGGCAGAGGAGGTCACCAGCACCACCAACATATCGCCCACCTGCATACAGTGCAGGAGGTGCTGCAATGACCGAAGTAGGTCAGCCAAAGTGAGTACACTTACTCATTCCCCTACACTCCATCTGCCACATCACCGTCCCCACCCCACATCTCCTTCTGCACTGCCAACACTACTCTGTCACATCACCCCTCACACCCACTCAAACCTCATCTTACCTGCACTTACTCACCTCGCCAGTACTCATCCCGCCACTACCACTCAACCCAATCCTCATACAATCTCATGGCTCTATCCCATACTCACCCTCTCATGCATCTCTTTCACGGTCAGCCTCACTCAACCTGCCACTACCTGTGCTGCAGCCACAGGGCATGCATCACATATGTGCAGTAGGAAGCGTAAGGCAAACGTGTCGTGAGCATGAAGGGGATGCACAAGGGTGTTTGAGGGTTTGTCATGGTTTTTACTTATATTTAATTTCTGATCAACTCACATTACACATTATATTGGCACCACTACTGCCACGTCTTTGCGAATCTTTTCTGGTTTGTGTAATAATGCCCTTTCCTGAGGATCACAATGAAGACCCACCACTGATGCCACCCATTGTGTCACTGCAGAGTGGGTGTAGGTGTATTTACAGGGCTCTTTTGTGCAGACAGCTGAGAGACGTCGGCGATGTCCCTGGTGGCACCCTGGAAGGATGCGGAGGAGAAGTTGTTGAGGGCAGTGGTGACTTTGACAGCGTCAGGTAAGAAGATGGTGCTCGGGCCAGCCGGGAGCAGCTCGGCATGAAGGAGGCTGCAGATGTCCACGACTACGTGTCGAGTGACTCTGAGCCTCCGTGTGCACTGCTGCTCAGAGAGGTCCAGGAAGCTGAGCCTCGGTCTGTGGACTCTGTGGCGAGGGTAGTTTTTAAAAATTTGTTCACGGGATGTGGGCGTCGCTGGCGAGGCCGGCATTTATTGCCCATCCTTAGTTGCCCTCGAGAAGGTGGTGGTGAGCCGCCTTCTTGAACCGCTGCAGTCCGTGTGGTGACGGTTCTCCCACAGTGCTGTTAGGAAGGGAGTTCCAGGATTTTGACCCAGCGACAATGAAGGAACGGCGATATATTTCCAAGTCGGGATGGTGTGTGACTTGGAGGGGAACGTGCAGGTGGTGTTGTTCCCATGTGCCTGTTGCTCTTGTCCTTCTAGGTGGTAGAGGTCGCGGGTTTGGGAGTTGCTGTCGAAGAAGCCTTGACGAGTTGCTGCAGTGCATCCTGTGGATGGTACACACTGCAGCCACTGTGCGCCGGTGGTGAAGGGAGTGAATGTTTAGGGTGGTGGATGGGGTGCCAATCAAGCGGGCTGCTTTATCTTGGATGGTGTCGAGCTTCTTGAGTGTTGTTGGAGCTGCACTCATCCAGGCAAGTGGAGAGTATTCCATCACACTCCTGACTTGTGCCTTGTAGATGGTGGAAAGGCTTTGGGGAGTCAGGAGGTGAGTCACTCGCCGCAGAATACCCAGCCTCTGACCTGCTCTCGTAGCCACAGTATTTATATGGCTGGTCCAGTTAAGTTTCTGGTCAATGGTGACCCCCAGGATGTTGATGGTGGGGGATTCGGCGATGGTAATGCCATTGAATGTCAAGGGGAGGTGGTTAGACTCTCTCTTGTTGGAGATGGTCATTGCCTGGCATTTATCTGGCGCGAATGTTACTTGCCACTTATGAGCCCAAGCCTGGATGTTGTCCAGGTCTTGCTGCATGCAGGCTCAGACTGCTTCATTATCTGAGGGGTTGCGAATGGAACTGAACACTGTGCAGTCATCAGCGAACATCCCCATTTCTGACCTTATGATGGAGGGAAGGTCATTGATGAAGCAGCTGAAGATGGTTGGGCCGAGGACACTGCCCTGAGGAACTCCTGCAGCAATGCCCTGGGGCTGAGATGATTGGCATCCAACAACCACTACCATCTTCCTTTGTGCTAGGTATGACTCCAGCCACTGGAGAGTTTTCCCCCTGATTCCCATTGACTTCAATTTTACTAGGGCTCCTTGGTGCCACACTCGGTCAAATGCTGCCTTGATGTCAAGGGCAGTCACTCTCACCTCACCTCTGGAATTCAGCTCTTTTGTCCATGTTTAGACCAAGGCTGTAATGAGGTCTGGAGCCGAGTGGTCCTGGCGGAACCCAAACTGAGCATCGGTGAGCAGGTTATTGGTGAGTAAGTGCCGCTTGATAGCACTGTCGACGACACCTTCCATCACTTTGCTGATGATTGAGAGTAGACTGATGGGGCGGTAATTGGCCGGATTGGATTTGTCCTGCTTTTTGTGGACAGGACATACCTGGGCAATTTTCCACATTGTCGGGTGGATGCCAGTGTTGTTGCTGTACTGGAACAGCTTGGCTAGAGGCGCAGCTAGTTCTGGAGCACAAGTCTTCAGCACTACAGCTGGGATGTTGTCAGGGCCCATCGCCTTTGCTGTATCCAGTGCACTCAGCCTTTTCTTGATATCACGTGGAGTGAATCGAATTGGCCGAAGACTGGCTTCTGTGAAGGTGGGGATATCGGGAGGAGGCTGAGATGGATCATCCACTCGGCACTTCTGGCTGAAGATGGTTGCAAACGCTTCAGCCTTGTCTTTTGCACTCACGTGCTGGACTCCGCCATCATTGAGAATGGGGATGTTTGCAGAGCCTCCTCCTCCCGTTAGTTGTTTAATTGTCCACCACCATTCACGACTGGATGTGGCAGGACTGCAGAGCTTTGATCTGATCCATTGGTTGTGGAATCGCTTAGCTCTGTCTATAGCATGTTGCTTCCGCTGTTTAGCATGCATGTAGTCCTGAGTTGTAGCTTCACCAGGTTGGCACCTCATTTTTAGGTACGCCTGGTGCTGCTCCTGGCATGCTCTTCTACACTCCTCATTGAACCAGGGTTGATCCCCTGGCTTGTTGGTAATGGTAGAGTGAGGAATATGTTGGGACATGAGGTTACAGATTGTGCTGGAATGCAATTCTGCTGCTGCTGATGGCCCACAGCGCCTCATGGATGCCCAGTTTTGAGCTGCTAGATCTGTTCTGAATCTATCCCATTTAGCACGGTGGTAGTGCCACACAACACGTTGGATGGTGTCCTCAGTGCGAAGACGGGACTTCATCTGCACGAGGACTGTGCGGTGGTCACTCCTACCAATACTGTCATGGACAGATGCATTTGCGACAGGTAGATTGGTGAGGATGAGGTCAAGTAAGGTTCTCCCTCGTGTTGGTTCGCTCACCACCTGCCGCAGGCCCAGTCTAGCAGCTATGTCCTTCAGGACTCGGCCAGCTCGGTCAGTGGTGGTGCTGCCGAGCCACTCTTGGTGATGGACATTGAAGTCCCCCACCCAGAGTACGTTTTGTGCCCTTGCTACCCTCAGTGCTTCCTCCAAGTGGTGTTCAACATGGAGGAGGACTGATTCATCAGCTGAGGGAGGACGGTAGGTGGTAATCAGCAGGAGGTTTCCTTGCCCATGTTTGACCTGATGCCATGAGATTTCATGGGGTCCAGAGTCAATGTTGAGGACTCCCAGGGCCACTCCCTCCTGACTGTATATCACTGTACCGCCACCTCTGGTGGGTCTGTCCTGCCGGTGGGACAGGACATACCCAGGGATGGTGATGGAAGAGTCTGGGATGTTGGCTGAGAGATATGATTCTGTGAGTATGGCTATGTCAGGCTGTTGCTTGACTAGTCTGTGGGACAGCTCTCCCAATTTTGGCACAAGTCCCCAGATGTTAGTAAGGAGGACCTTGCAGGGTCGACTGGGCTTGGTGTTTTGCCGTTGTCGTGTCCGGTGCCGAGTGGTCCGATGCTGGGTGGTCCGTCCGGTTTTATTCTTATTATGACTTTTCGTAGCGAGATTTTACAACTGAGTGTCTTGCTGGGCCATTTCAGAGGGCAATTAAGAATCAACCACATTGCTGTGGGTCTGGAGTCACATATAGGCCAGACCGGGTAAGGGCAGCAGGTTTCCTTCCCTAAAGGACATTAGTGAACCAGATGGGTTTTTACGACAATCCGGTAGTTTCATGGCCATCATTACTGATACTAGCTTTTTTAATTCCAGATTTTTAAAAGTTAATTAATTGAATTTAAATTCGCCAGCTGCCGTGGCGGGATTTGAACTCATGACTCGGGATTTTAGTCCAGGCCTCTGGATTACTCGCCCAGTAACATAACCACTATGCTACCGTACCCCTCTGTGACACATCTCTCTCTGCGGTTGCCCTCCCTCCTGCTGTGCAGGTGGATGTGTCACAGCACTGTGTTGTGGAGCTCCACGTGTCAGAGGTGGACGGCGTGGATGGCGAGGCTGGTGATGCTGTTCGCCCTCCGAGGAGGTCATGACTGCAGTTATGGCGGCCTCCATCCGGAAGATATACATCTGAGGGGGTCCGCAAGGTATGGACATGTCTCCGGACCCCGGGGTCAGTGTGCAAGTTGGTGAATTTTCTTGTCAGGAGGAGGGTGGTGGAGGCCAAACTTTGTCCCAAGTGACAGAGTGGCCTCCTGCAATGAGTGAGGGTCTCCCCTCTCCACCTGTCAAATGGACCTTTGCAGCTGCCACAGGCTGATGGCTGCAACACGTCCATTTGAACTGGGAGTGTTTCCCCCAGTACGGGAAACAGTCCCAGTTGTTTGTAAAATCCCACCCCTCCTGACATATTCCCTTAATCAGGTCAAGTAATGACCTGAACAAGCAAAATAAATACGTTCAAGTGGCATCCCGCTGGCTTTAATTGCCTGTGGGATTCCCACGCACGCCGGCGCGTCTGTGGGGAACCCGGAAGTGGGTGGGTTGGAGCCGGGCTCCGGACCCGCTCCGGGATTCCCCAATTTTCGGAGCCCCCCTGCCAGGAACACACCCGATAGCGGATGCTAAAATGAAGCCCATTATCCATACACTCTGTCGACTTTCGCTCAGCCAACTTCCTAACCAAGTCCGTACTTTTCCCTCGATTCCATGGGCTTCTATCTTAGCTAACAGTCTCTTATGTGGGACCTTATGAAATGCCTTCTGGAATCCATATAAATAACATCCATTGACATTCCCCTGTCCACTACTTTCGTCACCTCTTCAAAAATTTCAATCAGGTTTGTCAGGCACGACCGACCTTTCACAAATCCATGCTGGCTCTCTCTGATTAACTGAAAATTCTCGAGGTGTTCAGTCACCCTATCCTTAATTATAGACTCCAGCATTTTCCCCACAACAGATGTTAGGCTAACTGGCCTATAATTCCCCGGTTTCCCTCTCTCTCCTTTCTTAAAAAGCGGAGTGACATGTGCAATTTTCCAATCTAGAGGGACAGTTCCTGAATCTAGAGAACTTTGAAAGATTATAGTTAGGGCATCCGCAATGTGCTCACCTACTTCCTTCAAAACCCTGGGATGGAAACCATCTGGTCCTGGGGATTTGTCACTCTTTAGTGCTTTTATTTTCTTCATTACTGTTATTTTACTTATATTAATTTTATCGAATCCTTGTCCCCGATTCAATATTAGTTTTCTTGGGATTTCCGGCATGCTATCCTCTTTTTCTACTGTTAATACTGACGCAAAGTAATTGTTCAACATGTCCGCCATTTCCCCATTGTCAATGACAATATCCCCACTTTCAGTTTTTAAGGGGCCAACACTGCTCCTGACCACCCTCTTTTTCCATATGCAACTATAAAAGTTCTTCGTATTGGTTTTGATATCCCTTGCAAGTTTCTTTTCATACTCTCTTTTTGTAGCTCTTACTATCTGTTTTGTGACCCTTTGTTGATCTTTGTATCTTTCCCATTCGCCAGGATCTGTGCCATTTTTTGCCTTTTTGTACGTCCTTTCCTTATGTCTTATACTGTCCCTTACCTCTTTGGTTGTCCATGGCTGTATTTTTAGGCAAGTCGAGTTCTTGCCCCTCAGGGGTATAAACCGATTCTGTATCACGTTAAATGTTTCTTTAAATATTTCCCACTCAGTCATTTTACCCATGAACAGATTTGCCCAGTTTACTGTGGACAGTCTCTGTCTCATCCCATTGAAGTCGGCCTTGCCCAAGTCTAGAATCTTAGCAGCTGATTCACTTTTTTCCCTTTCAAACATTACATTGAACTCGATCATGTTATGATCGCTATTGGATAGATGTTCATGCACAGTTAAGCCGTTAACTAAATCTGGTTCATTACTCATTACTAAATCTAGTATGGCTTGCCCCCTTGTTGCCTCCAGGACATACTGCTGTAGAAAACTATCCCGGACACACTCAAGAAATTCACCACCTTCCTGTCAGTTGCTAGTCTGTTTTTCCCAATCTATGTAAAGGTTAAAGTCCCCCATTAAGACCACTATGCCTTTCTTACACGCTTGTCTAATCTCTGCATTAATACAATCTAGCACTTCAGAGCTGCTGCCAGGGCTCCTATACACAACTCCCACTATAGTCTTAGATCCTTTCCTATTTCTCAATTCAACCCATAAGGTCTCTGTTGGCTGCTTACCTCTCGTTATATCCTCCTTTATCATTGAAGTGATTTCATCTCTAATCATTAAGGCTACTCCTCCCCCTCTTCCATTTTCCCTATCTCTCCTGTAGACCTTATAACCTGGTATATTTAGTTCCCAATCCTGACCATCCTGCAGCCATGTCTCAGTAATAGCTATCATGTCATACCCTCCAATTTGAATTTGAACCTGTAGTTCATTTAATTTATTCCTTATACTCCGTGCATTTGTATATAGAACTCTTAGTTGGGCCACACACCCTCGCCTGACCTTCAGCTTTGATGCTGGGTTAATCGCTTTACACCTTCTAGTTTTCACTTTATCTGTCGTGCCTAAAGTACACTTTCTTTCTGCTGCTCTGCACTTTTCCCTTTCACTTGTTCTTGAACAACTTTTTGTACTATTTGTATTGTAGATTTCCCCAGGGTCTTCCCCTCTCTTGCTGCTCTCAACTTTACTCCCTTCTGTCTCCCCGCTCAGGTTCGCATCCCCCTGCCACTCTAGTTTAAACCTTCCCCAACAGCACTAGCAAACACCCCCACGAGGACATTGGTCCCGGTCCTGCTCGGGTGCAACCTGTCTCGCTTGTACAGGTCCCACCTTCCCCAGAACCGGTCCCAATGTCCCAGGAATCTAAATCCCTCCCTCCTACACAATCCCTGCAGCCACGCATTCATCCTGTCTATTCTCCTGTTCCTATACTCACTAGCACGTGGCACTGGTAGTAATCCTGAGATCACTACCTTTGAGGTCCTGCTTTTTAATTTATCTCCTAACTCCTTAAATTCACCTTGCAGGACCTCATCCCTTTTTTTAACTATGTCGTTGGTACCGATATGGACCACGACTACTGGCTGTTCACCCTCCCCCTCCAGAATGTCCTGCAGCCGCTCCGTGACATCCTTGACCCTAGCACCAGGGCGGCAACATACCATCCTGGAGTCACGTTTGCGGCCGCAGAAACGCCTATCTGTTCCCCTTACAATGGAATCCCCTATCACTATAGCCCTGCCACTCTTCTTCCTCCCCTCCTGTGCAGCAGAGCCACCCGTGGTGCCCCGAACCTGGCTCTTGCTGCTTTCTCCTGATAAGCCATCTCCCCCAACAGTATCCAAAGCAGAATATCTGTTTGAGAGGGAGATGGCCCCAGGGGTCTCCTGCTCTACCTGCCTAGTCCTTTTACTCTGCCTGGCGGTCACCCATTTCCTTTCTGCCTGCGTAATCTTTACCTGCGGTGTGACCACCTCACTGAACGTGCTGTCCACGATAGTCTCAGCATCACGGATGCTCCACAGTGAATCCACCCGCAGCTCCAGCTCCGAAATGCGGTTAGCCAGTAGCTGCAGCTGGACACACTTCCTGCACACATGGTCACCAGCGACACTGGTAATGTGTCCATGACTTCCCACATAGTGCAGGAGGAGCATATCACGGGTGTGAGCTGTGCTGCCATGACTTGCCTTAGACTCTCAGACTCTCCTCCCGCTCTCGGTCTCTCCTTTTATACTGTGCTCACCTCTCGGACTCTCCTGCCTCACCTGTGACGTCGCACAGTAGTTGTCTCTTGTTGCAGGTCTGCTGCTGCTTTTATTCCCCAATCTCAGTATTCTACTCTCAGGTCCACTGCCGCTCTGGGGAAAAGTTAGGAAAAGCAAAGCAAAGCAGCACCTCCTTCCCCCACTTCACCGAACTCCCACACTCACCAAACTCTCAGCTGTCTCACTCTGTGTCCTGCCACACTCCGTGCTGTTCGCACTGACAGGCCCCTGTATTTCTACAGTTTGTGACTCAGATGAGTCAGTCCTGCCCCACCTTCAGGTACCAGTTTAATCTAGCTAACCAATTAACTTACTACAGCAGCTCTCTCTGCTGAAACCTGACAGAAACTTTAAAAATTTAAACTTTAAAATTGAACTTAAACAGTTGATAGCAATTTACACTAGATTTTAAAGTGATTAACCCTTAAACTCCCACACTCACCAAACTCACAGTTGCATCACTCTGTCCTGCTGCACTCTGTGTTTCCAGTCCACTTTTGCTAAATCACATCTCAGCTTAATAAAATTGTCCTTTCCCCAACTGAGAACTTTTACTCCTGTTCTATCTTTGTCCTTTTCCATAACTATGCTAAATTTAACTGAATTATGATCACTACCACCAAAATGCTCTCCCACTGATACTCCTTCCACCTGCCAAGCTTCATTTCTTAAAACTAAGTCCAGAACTGCCCCCTCTCTTGTTGGGCTTGCTACGTACTGGCTAAGAAAGTTATCCTGAATGCATTTTAAGAAATCTGCGCCCTCTATTTCTTTGACACTGATTCATTGAAATAAAAAGGGGCAGTGGCAGCATGAATACAAAATTGGCTAAGTGACAGGAAACAGAGAGTAGGGGTGAATGGTTGTTTTTCGGATTGGAGGGAGGTGTACAGTGGTGTTCCCCAGGGGTCAGTACTGGAACCACTGCTTTTTTGATATATATTAATGACTTGAACTTGGGTGTACAGGGCACAATTTCAAAAACACAAAACCTGGAAGTGTAGTAGAGTGAGGAGGATAGTGATAGACTTCAAGGAGACATAAACAGACTGGTAGATTGGGCGGACACGTGGCAGGTGAAATTTAACACAGAGAAGTGCAAAGTGATACAGTTTGGCAGGAAGAACGAGGAGAGGTAATATAAACAAAATGGTAGGAACAGAGATACCTGGGGGTATATGTGCATAAACATTTGAAGGTGGCAGGACAGGTTGAGAAAATGGTTAAAAAAAAGCATTCGGGATCCTGGGCTTTATAAATAGAATCATAGAAAGGTTACAGCATGGAAGGAGGCCATTTGGCCCATCGAGTCCGTGCTGGCTTTCCCTAATCAATCCACACTCCTCCAAGTGACTGTTAATTCTGTCCTGGATTATCGTTTCTAAAACTGAGGTGGGGAAACTTGCAGTCTTTGTTCTCATCCATACAGTTAACCTGTTGGACAAGGACAAAGGCTGAGGCTCCTCCACCACTGCATCCTGGGGCCCCATGACCATCGGATCAAAGTGTCCAGGGAACTATCCCCCTCCCTGAAGCATTGCAATGTCTGCACCTTGGACTCCAGCTCAACATCTCAGCTCTATGTGGCCGACCCTTTGAAACTATGACTCCTAGTTCTAGATTCTCCAGCCAGGGGAAACAACTTCTCAGCATCTACCCTGTCTAGCCCCCTCAGAATTTTATACATTTCAATCAGATTACCTCTCATACTCGTATACTCCAACCACCAGCAATAAAAACTAACATACCATTGGCCTTCCTAATTGCTTGCTGTACCTGCATGTTAACTTTGTGATTCATGTACAAGGACACCCAAATCCCTCTGGCTACCAACATCTCCTAGTCTCCCATCTTTTAAAAAATATTCTGCTTTTCTATTCTTCCTACCAAAGTGGATAATTTCACATTTTCCAATATTATACTCCATCTGCCACCTTCTTGCCCACTCACTTATCTTGTCTACATAGAATCATAGAAAGGTTACAGCACGGAAGGAGGCCATTCGGCCCATTGAGTCCATGCCGGCTCTATACAAGAGCAATCCAGCTAGTCCCACTCCCCCGTCCTATCCCCGTAGCCCTGGAAATTTTTTCCTTTCAAGTACTTATCCAGTTCCCTTTTGAAGGCCATGATTGAATCTGCCTCCACCACCCACTCGGGCAGCACATTCCAGATCCTAACCACTCGCTGTGTAAAAAAGTTTTTCCTCATGTCACCTTTGGTTCTTTAGCCAATCGCCTTAAATTTATGTCCTCTGGTTCTTGAACCTTCCACCAATGTGAACAGTTTCTCTCTATCTACTCTGTCTCGACCCTTCATGATTTTGAATACCTCGATCAAATCTCCTCGCAACCGTCTCTGTTCCAAGGAGAACAATCCCAGCTTCTCCAGTCTATCCACGTAACTAAAGTCCCTCATTCCTGGAATCATTCCAGTAAATCTCCTCTGCACCCTCCCTAAGGCCTTCACATCTTTCCTAAAGTGCGATGCCCAGAATTGGACACAATACTCCAGTTGTGGTCGAGCCAGTGGTTCATCATGACTTCCTTGCTTTTGTACTCTATGCCTCTATTTATAAAGCCCAGGATCCCGTATGCTTTTTTAACCGCTTTCTCAACTTGCCCTGCCACCTTCAACGATTTGTGCACAAAAACCCCCAGATCCCTCTGCTCCTCTACTCCTTATAGAATTGTGCCCTCTAGTTTTAATTGTCTCTCCTCATTTTTCCTACCGAAATGCATCACCTCACATTTTTCCGCATTAAACGTCATCTGCCCATGTCACCCTTTGCAGACTCTTTGTGTCCTCCTCACAGCTTACTTTCCCACCTAGCTTTGTATTGTCAGCTAACATTCATTCAGTCCCCTTATCTAAGTCATTGATATATCTTGTAAACAGCTGAGTCCCAAGCACTGAACCTTGCAGCAATCCACTATTACAACATGCCAACCTGAAAATGACCCATTTATTCCTACACTCTATTTTCTGTCCGTTAACCAATCCTCAACCCATGGTAATATATTACCTCCAATCCCATGAGCCCTAATCTTGTGCAACAACCTTTTGTGAGGCACCTTATCAAATACCTTTTGAAAATCCAAATATACCACATCCATCTTATCTACCCTGCTAGTTACACCCTCAAAAAACTCTAGTAGATTAGTCAAACGCAATTTATATAAGAACATAAGAGATAGGAGCAGGAGTAGGCCATTCGGCCCCTCGAGCCTGCTCCGCCATTCAATGAGATCTTGGCTGATCTGATTCTGGCCTCAACTCCACTTTCCCGCCCTTTCCCCATATCCTTTGACTCCCTTGCTGATCAAAAATTTGTCTAACTCAGCCTTGAATGTATTCAATGACTCAGCCTCCACAGCTTTTTGGAGAAAAGAATTCCAAAGGTTCACAACCCTCTGAGAGAAGAAATTTCTCCTCATCTCCATCTTAAACGGGCGACCCCTTATTCTGAGACTATGCCCCGTAGTTCTAGATTCCCCCATGAGGGGAAACATCCTCTCAGCATTTACCCTGTTAAGGCCCCTCAGAATCTTCCATGTTTCAATAAAATCTCCTCTCATTCTTCTAAACTCCAGTGAGTATAGGCCCAACCTGCTCGATCTTTCCTCATATGAAAACCCTTCCGTACCTGGAATCAACCGAGTGAACCTTCGCTGAACTGCCTCCAATGCAAGTATATCGTTCCTTAAATAAGGGCACCAGAACTGTACGCAGTACTCCAGGTGTGGTCTCACCAGGACCCTGTACAGTTGTAGCATGACTTCCCTGCTTTTATACTCCATCCCCCGAGAAGTAAAAGCCAATATTCCATTTGCCTTCCCAATTACCTGCTGCACCTGTTTGCTAACTTTTTGTGTTTTATGTACGAAGACACCCAGATCCCTCTGTACCGCAGCATTTTGTAGTCTTTCTCCATTTATATAATATTTTGCTTTTTTACTCCTCCTACCAAAGTGGATGACTTCACATTTTCCCACATTATATTCTATCTGCCAAATTTTTGCCCACTCGCTTAACCTGTCAATATCCCTTTGCAGACACTTTGTGTCCTCCTCACAACTTGCTTTTCCACCTATCTTTGTGTCATCAGCAAATTTGGCCACAAGACACTCTGTTCCTTCATCCAAGTCATTGATATATATTGTAAATAGTTGAGGCCCCAGCACTGAGCCCTGCGGCACCCCACTAGTTACAGATTGCCATCCTGAAAATGACCCCTTGATCCCAGCTCTCTGTTTTCTGTTAGTTAGCCAATCCTCTATCCATGCCAGTATATTACCCCCAACACCATGAGCTCTTATCTTGTGCAGTAACCTTTTATGTGGCATCTTATCAAATGCCTTTTGGAAATCCAAAAACACTACATCTACTGGTTCCCCTTTATCCACTCTGCTCATTACTTCCTCAAAGAACTCTAATAAATTTGTCAAACATGATTTACCTTTCATGAACCCATGTTGACTCTTCTTGATTTTATTATGAGTCTCTAAATGTCCTGCTACTTCTTCCTTAATAATGGATACGAGCATTTTCCCAATGACAGATGTTAGGCTAACTGGTCTATAGTTACCTGCTTTCTGTCTCACTCCTTTCTTGAATAGGGGTGTTACATATGCAGTTTTCCAATCCACTGGGACCTTTCCAGAATCTAGTGAATTCTGGAAGATTACAACCAATGCATCCACTATCTCTGTAGCCACTTCCTTTAAGACCCTCAGATGCAAGCCATCAGGTCCAGGGGACTTGTCAGCCTTTAGACCCATTAGTTTACTTAGTACTTTTTCTCTAGTGATAGTGATTGTTTTTAGTTCCTCCCTCCCCTTTGCCCCTTGATTTTCTACTATTATTGGTATATTATTAGTGTCTTCTACTGTGAAGACAGATACAAAATATCTGTTCAATTCCTCTGCCATTTCCTTGTTTTCCATTATTGTTTCCCCAGTCTCATCCTCTAAGGGACCAATGTTTACTTTAACTACCCTCTTCCTTTTTATATACTTGGAGAAGCTTTTACTGTCAGTTTTTATATTTCTTGCTAGTTTACTCTCAGAATCTATTTTCTCCCTCTTCATTTTTTTTGTCATCCTTTGCTGGTTTCTAAAGTTTTCCCAATCTTTGGGCTTACCACTAATCTTTGCCATGTTGTATGACTTTTCTTTTAATTTGATACCATCCTTTACTTCCTTGGCCATGGTTGGTTCACCCTTCTCGTGGAGTCTTTCCTCCTCGCAGGGATATATTTTTGTTGTGAGTCATAAAATATCTTTTTAAATGTCTGTCACTGCTTATCCACCATCATACCATCTAATCTGTTTTCCCAGTCCACTTTAGCCAACTCTGTCCCCCTGCCATTGTAATTGCCCTTATTTAGGTTTAATACAGTGGTTTCAGATCCAAGATCCTCACTCTCAAACTGGATGTGAAATTCTATCACATTATGATCACTGTTTCCTAAGGGATCCTTTACTTTGAGGACATTAATTAATCCAGTCTCATTACCCATTACCAGATCTAAAATGGCCTGTTCCCTGGTTGGTTCCACAATGTATTGTTCTAAGAAACAGTCCCTAATACACTCTATGAACTCATGCTCAAGGCTACTTTTGCCAATTTGATTTGTCCAATCTATATGAAAGCTAAAATTGTCCATGATTATTGCATTATCTTTTTTACAAGCCCCTCTTATTTCCTGATTTATATTTTGCCCTACAGTGCAGCTACTGTTAGGGGGCCTATAGACTACTCCCACCAGTGATTTCTTTCCCTTGCTATTTCTTACCTCCACCCAAATTAATTCTACCTCTTGATCTTCTGAGCCAAGATTATTTCTCACCATTGTATTAATTTCATCCTTTATTAACTGAGCTACCCCATCACCTTTTCATTTTTTCCTATCCTTCCGAAATGTTAAATATCCCTGAATATTCAGTTCCCAACCTTGGTCACCTTGCAACCACGTCTCTGTAATGGCCACGAGATCATACTCATTTGTTTCTATTTGTGCCGTCAATTCATCTATCTTATTACGAATGCTGCGCGCATTCAGATAAAGAGCCTTTAATTTTGTCTTTTTACCATTTTTTCCTACTCTGACCCCATTTTCTGGTGCACTCTTATGTTTGTTCGCTCTGTCCCTTCCTGTCACACTCTGGTTATCATTACCCCTATCTCTTCCCTGTGCTGCTTCCTTGTCCTTTCTCTTCAACATTCTAAATTTCCCCCAACCTGAACCCTCTTCCCCCCCCCCATTTAGTTTAAAGCCTTATCTACAGCCTTGTTCATTTGATTCGCCAGAACACTGGTCCCAGCATAGTTCAGGTGAAGCCCGTTCTGACAGAACAGCTCCCTCTTTCCCCAGTACTGGTGTCAGTGCCCCGTGAATCGAAACCCACTTCTCCCACACCAATCTTTGAGCCACGCATTCATCTCTCTGATCTGATTTACCCTGTGCCAATTTGCTTGTGGCTCAGGTAATAATCCAGAGATTATTACCTTTGTGGTTCTGCTTTTTAATTTAGTCCCTAGCTGCTCAAACTCTCTCAGCAGAATCTCTTACTTGGTCTTACCTATGTCATTGGTACCTACGTAGTCCATGACAACTGGATCCTCCCCCTCCCACTCCAAGTTTCTCTCCAGCCCTGAGGAGATGTCCTTAACCCTGGCACCGGGTAGGCAGCACAGCCTTCGGGACTCTCGCTCTTGGCTGCAGAGAACAGTATCTATCCCTCTAACTATACTGTCGCCTACTACAACCACATTCCTTTTTACTCCCCCCACTTGAATGGCCTCCTGTATCACGGTGCCGTGGCCAGTTTGCTCGTCCTCCCTGCAGTCCCTGCTCTCGTCCACACAGCTTGCAAGAACCTCCCATCTATTGGACAAGTGCAGAGGCTGAGGCTCCTGCAATGCTCCCTCCTGGATCCCCGTACCTGCCTCACTCGCAGTCACACCCTCCTGTCTCTGACCACGGGCCAAATTTAAAGTATTTAATCTAAGGGGTGTGACTGCCTCCTGGACCAAAGTGTCCAGGTAACTTTCTCCCTCTCTGATGTATCGCAAAGTCTGCAGCTCAGACTCCAGCTCCTCAACTCTGAGCCGAAGTTCCTCGAGCTGCAGACACTTACTGCAGATGTAGTTGCACCGGACAAGACTGTCCAGTTGTTCACACATGTTGCAGCTGCAACACATCTCCTGCCCTGCCATATCTATAGTATTTATTTACATAGAAACATAGAAAATAGGAGTAGGAGTAGGCCATTCGGCCCTTCGAGCCTGCTGCATCATACAATATGATCATGGCTGATCCTCTATCTCAATACCATATTCCCGCTCTCTCCCCATACCCCTTGATGCCTTTTGTGTCTAGAAATCTATCCAGCTCCTTCTTAAATATATTCAGTGACTTGGCCTCCACAGCCTTCTGTGGTAGAGAATTCAACAGGTTCACCACCCTCTGAGTGAAGAAATTTCTCCTCATCTCAGTCCTAAATGTCCTACCCCGTATCCTGAGACTGTGACCCCTCATTCTGGACCCCCCCAGCCAGGGGAAACATCCTCCCTGCATCCAGTCTGTCTAGCCCTGTCAGAATTTTATATGTTTCAATGAGATCTCCTCTCATTCTTCTAAACTCGAGTAAGTACAGGCCGAGTCGACCCAATCTCTCCTCATACGACAGTCCTGCCATCCCAGGAATCAGTCTGGTGAACCTTCGCTGCACTCCCTCTATGGCAAGTATATCCTTTCTTAGGTAAGGAAACCAAAACTGTACACAATACTCCAGGTGTGGTCTCACCAAGGCCCTGTATAACTGCAGTAAGGCATCCTTGCTCCTGTACTCAAATACTCTTGCAATGAAAACCAACATACCATTTGCCTTCCTAACTGCTTGCTGCACCTGCATGTTTGCTTTCAGTGACTGGTGTACAAGGACACCCAGGTCCCTTTGTACATCAACATTCCCAAATCTATCACCATTTAAATAATACTCTGCCTTTCTGTTTTTCCTTCTGAAGTGGATAACTTCACATTTATCCACGTTATACTGCATCTGCCATGTATTTGCCCACTCACTCAACTTGTCTAAATCACCTTGAAGCCTCTTTGCATCCTCCTCACAACTCACGATCCCACCTAGTTTTGTGTCGTCTGCAAACTTGGAAATATTACATTTGGTTCCTTCATCCAAATCATTGATATATATTGTGAATAGCTGGGGCCCAAGCACTGATCCCTGCGGTACCCCACTAGTCACCGCCTGCCACCCCGAAAAAGACCCATTTATTCCTACTCTCTGTTTCCTGTCAGTTAACCAATTCTCAATCCATGCCAATATATTACCCCCAATCCCATGTGCTTTAATTTTGCACACTAACCTCTTATGTGGGTCTTTATCAAAGGCCTTCTGAAAATCCAAATACACCACATCCACTGGTTCTCCCTTATCTATTCTACCAGTTACATCCTCAAAAAACTCTAGTAGGTTTGTCAAAAGAACACCGTTTCCCTTTCATAAATCCGTGTTGACTTGGTCTAATCCCGTTGATATTTTCGAAGTGTCCTGTTATCACATCCTTTATCATAAACTCTAGCATTTTCCTTACTACTGATGTTAGGCTAACCGATCTGTAGTTCCCTATTTTTTCTCTCCCTCCTTTTTTGAATAGTGGGGTTACATTTGTCACCCTCCAATCTGCAGGAACTATAATCTATCCATAATCTATATTTAATTAATTATGCCATTTCTCTTTCATAAAACCGTGTTGACTCTGCCTAATCATATTATGATTTAAGTGCCCTGTTACGATGTCTTTAATAATAGATTCTAGCATTTTCCCTATGACTGATGTCAGGCTAACTGGCCTATAGTTCCCTGTTTTCTCTCTCCCTCCTTTCTTGAATAGTGGGGTTACATTTGCTACTTTCCAATCCATGGGGAGCATTCTATAATCTAGGGAAGTCTGGACGATCAAAACCAACACATCCATTATCTCTGTAGCCACTTCATTAGGTCATTGATTCCCCACTAGTTCCAGTACGTATTTTTTTGTGTCTCCTACTGTGAAGATAGATACAAAATATTTGTTTAACGTCTCTGCCATTTCCTGATTGTCCATTATAATTTCTCCTGTTGCTGCTTCTAAGTGACCCACGTTTACTTTCGCTAAACTCTTCCTTTTTACATACTTGCAGAGACACTTTTTTTATTCGTTCATGGGATGTGGGTGTCGCTGGCGAGGCCGGCATTTATTGCCCATACTAATTGACCTTGAGAAGGTGGTGGTGAGCCGCCTTCTTGAACCGCTGCAGTCCGTGTGGTGAAGGTTCTCCCACAGTGCTGTTAGGAAGGGAGTTCCAGGATTTTGACCCAGCGACGATGAAGGGACGGCGATATATTTCCAAGTCGGGATGGTGTGTGACTTGGAGGGGAACGTGCAGGTGGTGGTGTTCCCATGTGCCTGCTGCTCTTGTCCTTCTAGGTGGTAGAAATTGCGGGTTTGGAAGGTGCTGTCGAAGAAGCCTTGGCGAGTTGCTGTAGTGCATCCTGTGGAGTTTAGGGTGGTGGATGGGGTGAAAATCAAGCTGGCTGCTTTGTCTTGGATGGTGTCGAGCTTCTTGAGTGTTGTTGGAGCTGCACTCATCCAGGCATGTGGAGAGTATTTCATCACACTCCTGACTTGTTTGGCCTCCAACAACCACTACCATCTTCCTTTGCGCTAGGTATGACTCCAGCCGCTGGAGAGTTTTCCCCCTGATTCCTATTGACTTCAATTTTACTAGGGCTCCTTGGTGCCACACTCGGTCAAATGCTGCCTTGATGTCAAGGGCAGTCACTCTCACCTCACCTCTGGAATTCAGCTCTTTTGTCCATGTTTGGACCAAGGCTGCAATGAGGTCTGGAGATGAGTGGTCCTGGCGGAACTCAACCTGAGCATGGGTTAGCAGGTTATTGGTGAGTAAGTGCCGCTTGATAGCACTGTCGACGACACCTTCCATCACTTTGCTGATGATTGAGAGTAGACTGATGGGGCAGTAATTGGCCGGATTGGATTTGTCCTGCTTTTTGTGGAGAGGACATACCTGGGCAATTTTCCACATTGTCGGGTAGATGCCAGTGTTGTAGCTGTACTGGAACAGCTTGGCTGGAGGCGCAGCTAGTTCTGGAGCACAAGTCTTCAGCACTACAGCCGGGATGTTGTCGGGGCCCATAGCCTTTGTTGTATCCAGTTGTTTCTTGACATCACATGGAGTGAATCGAATTGGCTGAAGACTGGCTTCTGTGATGGTGGGGATCTCGGGAGGAGGCCGAGATGGATTATCCACTCAGCACTGCTGGCTGAAGATGTATCCACCCTATCTGTTCCCCTTAATATCTTATAAACTTCGATCAGATCACCCCTTAATCTTCGAAACTCCAGAGAATACAACCCCAATTTGTGTAATCTCTCCTCGTAACTTAACCCTTGAAGTCCGGGTATCATTCTAGTAAACCTACGCTGCACTCCCTCCAAGGCCAATATGTCCTTCCGAAGGTGCGGTGCCCAGAACTGCTCACAGTACTCCAGGTGT
The DNA here is from genome assembly GCF_035084215.1 of Heptranchias perlo. Classification (NCBI taxonomy): domain Eukaryota; kingdom Metazoa; phylum Chordata; class Chondrichthyes; order Hexanchiformes; family Hexanchidae; genus Heptranchias; species Heptranchias perlo. The sequence continues at coordinate 474,505 of NC_090337.1, forward strand.
GGTCTAACCAGGGTTTTGTATAGCTGCAGCATAACTCCTGCCCCCTTGTACTCTAGTCCTCAAGATATAAAGGCCAGCATTCCATTAGCCTTATTGATTATTTTCTGCACCTGTTCATGACACTTCAATGATCTATGGACCTGAACCCCTAAGTCCCTTTGGACATCCACTGTTTTTAACTTTTTACCATTTAGAAAGTACCCTGTTCTATCCTTTTTTGATCCAAAGTGGATGACCTCACATTTGTCTGCAATGAATTCCATTTGCCACAGTTTTGCCCATTCACCTAATCTATCAATAACCCTTTGTAATTTTATGTTTTCATCTACACTGCTCACAATGCCACCAATCTTTGTGTCATCGGCAAACTTAGCTATGAGACTTTCTATGCCTTCATCTAAGTCGTTAATAAATATTGTGAATAATTGAGGCCCCAAGACAGATCCCTGCGGGACTCCACTAGTCACATCCTGCCAATGTGAGTACCTTCCCATTATCCCTACTCTCTGTCGCCTTTCACTCAGCCAACTTCCTAACCAAGTCCGTACTTTTCCCTCGATTCCATGGGCTTCTATCTTAGCTAACAGTCTCTTATGTGGGACCTTATCAAATGCCTTCTGGAAGTCCATATAAATGACATCCATTGACATTCCCCTGTCCACTACTTTAGTCACCTCTTCAAAAAATTCAATCAGGTTTGTCAGGCACGACCTACCTTTCACAAATCCATGCTGATTAACTGAAAATTCTCGAGGTGTTCAGTCACCCTATCCTTAATTATAGACTCCAACATTTTCCCCACAACAGATGTTAGGCTAACTGGTCTATAATTCCCCAGTTTAAAAAGCGGAGTGATATGTGCAATTTTCCAATCTAGAGGGACAGTTCCTGAATCTAGAGAACTTTGAAAGATTATAGTTAGGGCATCTGCAATGTGCTCACCTACTTCCTTTAAAACCCTGGGATGGAAACCATCTGGTCCTGGGGATTTGTCACTCTTCAGTGTTATTATTTTCTTCATTACTGTTGATTTACTTATGTTAATTTTATTGAGTTCCTGTCCCCGATTTAATATTAGTTTTCTTGGGATTTCCGGCATGCTATCCTCTTTTTCTACTGTAAATACTGACGCAAAGTAATCGTTCAACATGTCCGCCATTTCCCCATTGTCAATGACAATATCCCCACTTTCAGTTTTTAATGGGCCAACACTGCTCCTGACCACCCTCTTTTTCCTAATATAACTATAAAAGTTCTTCGTATTGGTTTTGATATCCCTTGCGAGTTTCTTTTCATACTCTCTTTTTGTAGCTCTTACTATCTGTTTTGTGACCCTTTGTTGATCTTTGTATCTTTCCCATTCGCCAGGATCTGTGCCATTTTTTGCCTTTTTGTATGCCCTTTCCTTATGTCTTATACTGTCCCTTACCTCTTTAGTTGTCCATGGCTGTTTTGTTTGACAAGTAGAGTACTTGCCCCTCAGGGGTATAAACCGATTCTGTATCACGTTAAATGTTTCTTTAAACATTTCCCACTGATCATCAGTCGTTTTACCCATGAACAGATTTGCCCAGTTTACTCTGTCTCATCCCATTGAAGTCGGCCTTACCCAAGTCTAGAATCTTAGCAGCTGACTCACTTTTTTCTCTTTCAAACACCACATTGAACTCGATCATGTTATGATCACTATTGGATAGATGTTCACACACAGTTAAGCCGTTAACTAAATCTGGTTCATTACTCATTAATAAATCTAGTATGGCTTGCCCACTTGTTGCCTCCAGGACATACTGCTGTAGAAAACTATCCCGGACACACTCAAGAAATTCACTACCTTTCTCACAGTTGCTAATCTGCTTTTCCCAATCTATGTGAAGGTTAAAGTCCCCCATTAAGACCACTATGCCTTTGTTACACGCTTGTCTAATCTCTGCATTTATACAATCTAGCACTTCAGAGCTGCTGCCAGGGCTCCTATACACAACTCCCACTATAGTCTTAGATGCTTTCCTATTTCTCAATTCAACCGATAAGGTCTCTGTTGGCTGCTTACCTCTCGTTATATCCCCCTTTATCATTGAAGTGATTCCATCTCTAATCACTAAGGCTACTCCTCCCCCTCTTCCATTTTCCCTGTCTCTCCTGTAGGCCTTATAACCTGGTATATTTAGTTCCCAATCCTGACCATCCTGCAGACAACTCTCAGTAATAGCTGTCATGTCATACCCTCCAATTTGAATTTGAACCTGTAGTTCATTTAATTTATTCCTTATACTCTGTGCATTTGAATATAGAACTCTTAGTTGGGCCACACACCCTAGCCTGACCTTCAGCTTTGATGCTGGGTTAATCGCCTTACGCCTTCTAGTTTTTATTTTATCTGTCGTGCCTAAAGTACACTTTCTTTCTGCTGCTCTACGCTTTTCCCTTTCACTTGTTCTTGAACAACTGTTTGTACTATTTGTATTGTAAATTTCCCCAGGGTCTTCCCCTCTCTTGCTGCTCTCAACTTTATTCCCTTCGACTCCCCGCTCAGGTTCCCATCCCCCTGCCACTCTAGTTTAAACCTTCCCCAACAGCACTAGCAAACACCCCCGCGAGGACATTGGTCCCGGTCCTGCTCGGGTGTAACCCGTCTCGCTTGTACAGGTCCCACCTTCCCCAGAACCGGTCCCAATGTCCCAGGAATCTAAATCCCTCCCTCCTACACCATCCCTGCAGCCATGCATTCATCCTGTCTATTCTCCTGTTCCTATACTCACTAGCACGTGGCACCGGTAGTAATCCTGAGATCACTACCTTTGAAGTCCTGCTTTTTAATTTATCTCCTAACTCCTTAAATTCACCTTGCAGGACCTCATCCCTTTTTTTAACCTATGTTGTTGGTACCGATATGGACCACAACTACTGGCTGTTCACCCTCCCCCTCCAGAATGCCCTGCAGCCGCTCCGTGACATCCTTGACCCTAGCACCAGGGAGGCAACATACCATCCTGGAGTCACGTTTGCGGCCGCAGAAACGCCTATCTGTTCCCCTTACAATTGAATCCCCTATCACTACAGCCCTGCCACTCTTCTTCCTCCCCTCCTGTGTAGCAGAGCCACCCGTGGTGCCCCGAACCTGGCTCTTGCTGCTTTCCCCTGATAAGCCATCTCCCCCAACAGTATCCAAAGCAGAATATCTGTTTGAGAGGGAGATGGCCCCAGGGACTCCTGCTCTACCTCTACCTATGGGCCAAAGGCAGGTATATGGAGCTGGATCACAGATTAGCCATGATCTTATCAAATGGCAGAGCAGGCACGAGGGGCTGAATGGCCTACTCCTGTTTCCTATGTTTGATCTGATCCGTTGGTTGTGGAATCGTTTCGCTCTGTCTATAGCATGTTGCTTCCGCTGTTTAGCATGTCGTCCTGAGTTATAGCTGTTTTTATATTTCTTGCTAATTTACTCTCATATTCAATTTTCTCCCTCTTTAGCAATTCCTTGGTCATCCTTTGCTGATTTCTAAAACCCTCCCAAACTTCAGGCTTACTACTCTTTTTGGCAACTCTTTTAACCGAATACTGTCCTTAACTTCTCTTGTTAGCCACTAGGTTGGATCACTTTTTCCATGGAGTTTTGATTCCTCAAGAGAATGTATATTCATTGAGAATTGTGAATTATTTCTTGACATATTCGCCATTGTTCACCTACCGTCATATCTTTTAATGTAATTTCCCAATCTACCTTACCAACTTGCCCCTCATTTTTAAACATTTTAAAAATTCGTTCATGGGATGTGGGTGTCACTGGCGAGGCCGGCATTTATTGCCCATCCCTAATTGAACATAAGAAATAGGAGCAGGAGTCGGCCAATCGAGCCTGCTCCGCCATTCAATAAGATCATGGCTGATCTGATCCTAACCTCAACCTTGAGGCGAGGCTAGTTCTGGAGCACAAGTCTTCAGCACGACAGCCGGGATGTTGTCGGGGCCCATAGCCTTTGTTGTATCCAGTTGTTTCTCGATATCACATGGAGTGAATCGAATTGGCTGAAGACTGGCTTCTGTGATGGTGGGGATCTCGGGAGGAGGCCGAGATGGATCATCCACTCGACACTCCTGGCTGAAGATGTATCCACCCTGTCCGTTCCCCTTAATATCTTATCACTGTACCGCCACCTCTGGTGGGTCTGTCCTGCCGCTGGGACAGGACATACCCAGGGATGGTGATGGAAGAGTCTGGGACGTTGGCTGAAAGGTATGATTCTGTGAGTATGGCTATGTCAGGCTGTTGCTTGACTGGTCTGTGTGAGTCGGACTTTGCAGGGTCATAAGAACATAAGAAATAGGAGCAGGAGTAGGCCAATCGGCCCCTCGAGCCGGGTCGACTGGGCTTGGTTTGCTTTTGTCCTGTCCGGTGCCTAGTGGTCCGTCCGGTTTTATTCTTATGACTTCTTGTCGCGAGATTGTACAACTGAGTGGCTTGCTTGGTCATTTCAGAAAGTGATTATGAATCAGCCACATTGCTGAGAGTCTGGAGTCACATATAGGCCAGACAGGGTAAGGACGGCAGGTTTCCTTCCCTAAAGGACATTAGTGAACCAGATGGGTTTTTACAACAATCCAGTAGTTTCATGGCCACCATTACTGATACCAGTGATACTCGCCCCTCATACCTATGTAATTGGCATTGTTTAAAGTTAAGGCCCTAATTTCGGACTTAACCGTATCACTCTCAAACTCAATATGAAATTCTATCATATTATGATGATTGGCCCAAGAGGATCCTTAACTATAAGATTACTAATTAACCCTGTCTCATTATACAATACTAGATCTAAAACAGCCTGAGCTCTGGTTGGTTCCTTGACATATTCTTCCAGAAAAACTGTCTCGAGTGCATTCCATGAACTCTTCCTCAAAACTGCTTTTTGCCAATTTAGTTTGCCCAGTCAAGGACAAAGCAGCCCTTCATTGTCGCTGGGTCAAAATCCTGGAACTCCCTTCCTAACAGTATTGTGGGAGAACCTTCACCACACGGACTGCAGCGGTTCAAGAAGGCGGCTCACCACCACCTTCTCAAGGGCAATTAGGGATGAGCAATAAATGCCGGCCTCGCCAGCGACGCCCACATCCCATGAACGAATAAAAAAAGTCTAAAGATTAAAGTCCCCTGATTTATATTCTATCCAACACTATAAACGACTCCCACCAGCGTTTTCTGTCCCTTGTTATTTCTTAGCTCCACCCATACTGATTCTACTTGCTGATTTTCTGAGCTAAGATCCTTTCTCTCTCCTGTCTTCAGCTCATCCTGGCCCACCATCCTCCTTTCCCATTTTGTCTATCTTTTCTAAAAGTCAAGTATCCTGGAATATTTAGTTCCCAACCTTGGTCACCTTGCAATCATAGTGAGGCAGAGTGAGAGCCAGACACACAGAGCAAGACAGTGACAGTGAAACACAGCGAAAGAGAGAGACACAGAGACAGATCTGGGCACAAGGGGACAAACTGTGCAACTGGAGCACTTGGTAAAAATATTGATGTTAAATGTGTGTTGGGGATGTGTGTCAGCTGTTCCCACTGGTCGGACTCCCAGCTCGTTCCTCAGGACTGCCCAATGCTCTGAAATAATGGGCGACACCAAATGAGCAAATCAGTAACTTTATTATCAACACCGATTTTAGTCAAATGACAACACTTAAAAACAGACAAGTGCAATCCTACTCTCATCAAAAGCGGTGGGTCAACAGGAGTCCGACAACTGATGGTCGGAGGCCCCGCTGACCCCGGGGCCAGGGCGGAGGCCCCGCTGACCCCGGGGCCAGGTCGGAGGCCCCGCTGACCCCGGGGCCAGGTCGGAGGCCCCGCTGACCCCGGGGCCAGGTCGGAGGCTGGCTTTCCTCCACCTACTCACTCTGAGTCTTTTCACCATTGAGAGAAGCAGGTGGATCAAAGGGCCATGGAACAGGACGGCACCAAGTTTGTATTTGTAAAGTCTGTCGGGTGTAGGAGGAGTGGGGGAACAGTGGTCCTGGGAAATAAGTTAGTGCCGGACAAGTTGTTTTCACCCACCCAGCCTGAGCATGGAACACTGGTGACATCGACCCACTTGTCCCCCAGGAAAAGATTAAACATTTAAAAATAAAATTCTTCCTTACTGTCATCAAAAATGCTGATATTTTGTGACCAAATTGAGGGATGTGTAGCAACGGTTACATACAGAGTAAAGCTCCCCCTACACTGTCCCATCAAACACTCCGAGTGCAGGTACAGCACGGGTTAGATACAGAGTAAAGCTCCCTCTACACTGTCCCATCAAACACTCCGAGTGCAGGTACAGCATGGGTTAGATACAGAGTAAAGCTCCCTCTACACTGTCCCATCAAACACTCCGAGTGCAGGTACAGCACGGGTTAGATACAGAGTAAAGCTCCCTCTACACTGTCCCATCAAACACTCCGAGTGCAGGTACAGCATGGGTTAGATACAGAGTAAAGCTCCCTCTACACTGTCCCATCAAACACTCTGAGTGCAGGTACAGGGTTAGATACAGAGTAAAGCTCCCTCTACACTGTCCCATCAAACACTCCGAGTGCAGGTACAGCACGGGTTAGATACAGAGTAAAGCTCCCTCTACACTGTCCCATCAAACACTCCGAGTGCAGGTACAGGGTTAGATACAGAGTAAAGCTCCCTCTGCACTGTCCCATCAAACACTCCGAGTGCAGGTACAGCACGGGTTAGATACAGAGTAAAGCTCCCTCTACACTGTCCCATCAAACACTCCGAGTGCAGGTACAGCATGGGTTAGATACAGAGTAAAGCTCCCTCTGCACTGTCCCATCAAACACTCCGAGTGCAGGTACAGCACGGGTTAGATACAGAGTAAAGCTCCCTCTGCACTGTCCCATCAAACACTCCCAGGGTCAGGGACAGGGTTAGATACAGAGTAAAGCTCCCTCTGCACTGTCCCATCAAACACTCCGAGTGCAGGTACAGCACGGGTTAGATACAGAGTAAAGCTTCGATTCCACACCTATAAAGTGCCGACAGGGATAACGGGGAGGGAGTCTGGGGTAACGGGAGTGCAATGGGACTGTTACTATTCTGATTCAAATAGTTGTTAAATAAATCTCTGATACAGAGAATTTCATAAACAGTAAATGTGAAGCTATGATGGTGATGCAGGGGCCGCTATGATGATGCACGGACATTAGTGAGACAAAAATTAAACACTCAGCTGTTGCGAGTGCTGCTGTAATCGTCGGGCTTGTGCATCACCACACTGCAGGGAAACGTTTACTACAAATACTGGCCCAGGCAACGGCTGCAGAGATTCCTGGATATACAGAACACCTGGCTGACCAGCCCCTGGGGCAGAAAACAACGTGCCAGAGGCAGAGAGAAACAGAGCGGATAGACACAAACGTTCTGTCTGCCTGTAGATCAGGAAGATTCAACCCCAGGAACAATTAAATGCCACTTGTTGTTTCAATGATTACAGGTGTAGTCGCTTTGCCTCACAGCAGGAATGCATGGGAATAAACGTGGCCCACATCCTGAAGATTGCATCGAGCAGCGACACAGAGTGTGCTGGTTGGACACTTAGTGTTTTACTCATGGTCTGCCCCCACCAAACTCTCTCCTCGACCCCCAAACCCCCCCAAGGCTCTCTCCTCCTCCCGCCCAGACTCTCTCTTTCCCCACAAACCCCAGGCTATCTCTCCCCCCACCCCACAAACCCCAGGCTATCTCTCCCCCCACCCCACAAACCCCAGGCTCTCTCTCCCCCCACCCCACAAACCCCAGGCTCTCTCGTCTCGCACCCCCTCCAACCCCAAAGCTCTCTCGTACACCCCCGACCCCTCTCTCTCTCTCCTCCCCCCACCCCCGCCCTGACCCTGTCTCTCTCTCTCTCCTCCCTCCCAGTCCTGACCCCGGCTCTCTCTCCTCCCTCCCAGTCCTGACCCCGTCTCTCTCTCCTCCCTCCCAGTCCTGACCCCGGCTCTCTCTCTCTCCTCCCTCCCAGTCCTGACTCCGGCTCTCTCTCTCTCCTCCCTCCCAGTCCTGACCCCGTCTCTCGCTCTCTCTCCTCCCTCCCAGTCCTGACCCCGGCTCTCTCTCTCTCCTCCCTCCCAGTCCTGACCCTGTCTCTCTCTCTCTCCTCCCTCCCAGTCCTGACCCCGGCTCTCTCTCTCTCCTCCCTCCCAGTCCTGACCCCGTCTCTCTCTCTCTCCTCCCTCCCAGTCCTGACCCCGTCTCTCTCTCTCTCCTCCCTCCCAGTCCTGACCCCGTCTCTCGCTCTCTCTCCTCCCTCCCAGTCCTGACCCCGGCTCGCTCTCTCCTCCCTCCCAGTCCTGACCCCGTCTCGCTATCTTCCCCCCACCCTTCCCTCCCCCCAGTGAGCAGTGTGATCCCCATCAGTACAGTTGTTGCAGGAATATGAACTGTGGCTCTGGGTAACCGGAGACTGAGGGACGGAGCAATTGTTCTGTGGATAAGGTCTGGCCCTCAGTCACAGGCAACATCATCTGCTGGTCATCTGTTCCCATGGGGATGGTGAGGGGGAGGGAAAGGTCAGAGGATTTTAGCGCCATGGAGTCCTGCAAATGCTGTTTCTGCACAGATTCGTGTTCAACAAAAACCGGACCATCTTCAATCCCATCCGTACTCTTTGCAGCTGGAAAGGAAATCACAGCATCAAACAAATGCCAGGGTATTTAACAATCAGGAAGGACAGGCAGGAAGGAAGGGGAGGTGGGGTGGCTATGTTAATAAAGGAAGGAATCACTGTAATACAGAGAAATGATATTGGGACAAAGCATCAAGATAATGAAACAGTTTGGGTGGAGATAAGGAATAATAAGGGAAAAAAAACATTAGTGGGCGTAGTATATAGGCCTCCTAATAGTTGCAACTCTGCTGGAAGAAGTATTAATCAGGAGATAGTCGGGGCATGTAATAAGGGAACAGCCATAATTATGGGGGATTTTAATTATCATATTAACTGGACAAATCAAATTGGGCAGAGCAGCCTTGAGGACGAGTTCATTGAGTGCATCAGGGATGGATTTCTTGAGCAGTATGTAACTGATCCTACAAGGGGGCAGGCAACCTTGGACCTGGTCCTGTGTAATGAGTCAGGATTAATTAATAATGTCCTAGTTAAGGATCCCCTTGGAACGAGCGACCACAACATGGTTGAATTCCATATCCAATTAGAGGGTGAGAAGGTTGATTCTCAAACAAGCGTACTGAGCTTGAATAAAGGAGACTATGATGGTATGAGAGCGGAATTGATTAAAGTGGACTGGGAAAATAGATTAAAGGGTAAGACGGTACATGAGCAGTGGTGTTCATTTAGGGAGTTATTTTACAACTTTCAAAATAAATATATTCCACTGAGGAAAAAAGGGTGTAAAAGAAATGACAGCCACCCGTGGCTAAGTAAAGAAATCAAGGATAGTATCCGACTAAAAACAAGGACATATAAGGTAGCCAAACTTAGTGGGAGGATAGAAGATTGGGAATTCTTCAAAAGACAGCAAAAAGTTACTAAAGGATTGATTAAGAAAGGGAAGTTAGATTATGAAAAGAAATTAGCAAAAAATATAAAAACAGATAGCAAGAGTTTCTATAGTTATATAAAAAGAAAAAGGGTGGCTAAGGCAAACATAGGTCCCTTAGAGGATGAGACCGGGAAATTAATGGTGGGAAACATGGAGATGGCAAAAATGCTGAACAAATATTTTGTTTCAGTCTTTACAGTAGAGGACACTAAGAATATCCCAACACTGGACAAACAGGGGACTCTCGGGGGGGAGGAGCTAAATACGATTAAAATCACTCAAGAGATGGTACTCAGTAAAATAATGGGACTCAAGGCGGATAAATCCCCTAGACCTGATGGCTTCCATCCTAGGGTCTTGAGGGAAGTGGCAGTAGGGATTGTGGATGCTTTGGTGATAGTTTTCCAAAATTCCCTGGACTCAGGAGAGGTCCCGGCAGATTGGAAAACTGCTAATGTAACACCGTTATTTAAAAAGGGTAGTAGGCAGAAGGCTGGAAATTATAGGCCAGTTAGCTTAACATCTGTGGTGGGTAAAATTTTGGAGTCTATTATTAAGGAGACAGTAACGGAACATTTAGATAAGCATAATTTAATAGGACAAAGTCAGCATGGCTTTATGATGGGGAAGTCATGTCTGACAAATTTGCTTGAGTTCTTCGAGGATATAATGTATAGGGTGGATAAAGGGGAACCAGTGGACGTAGTGTATTTAGACTTCCAGAAGGCATTCGACAAGGTGCCACATAAAAGATTATTACTTAAGATAAAAAATCACGGGATTGGGGGTAATATTCTGGCATGGGTGGAGGATTGGTTATCAAACAGGAAGCAGAGAGTTGGGATAAATGGTTCATTTTCGGACTGGCAACCAGTAACCAGTGGTGTTCCACAGGGGTCGGTGCTGGGTCCCCAACTCTTTACAATCTATATTAACGATTTGGAGGAGGGGACCGAGTGCAACATATCAAAATTTGCAGATGATACAAAGATGGGAGGGAAAGTAGAGAGTGAGGAGGACATAAAAAACCTGCAAGGGGATATAGACAGGCTGGGTGAGTGGGCGGAGATTTGGCAGATGCAATATAATATTGGAAAATGTGAGGTTATGCACTTTGGCAGGAAAAATCAGAGAGCAAGTTATTTTCTTAATGGCGAGAGACTGGAAAGTACTGCAGTACAAAGGGATCTGGGGGTCCTAGTGCAAGAAAATCAAAAAGTTGGTATGCAGGTGCAGCAGGTGATCAAGAAAGCCAACGGAATGTTGGCTTTTATTGCTAGGGGGATAGAATATAAAAACAAGGAGGTATTGCTGCAGTTATATAAGGTATTGGTGAGACCGCACCTGGAATACTGCATACAGTTTTGGTCTCCATACTTAAGAAAAGACATACTTGCTCTCGAGGCAGTACAAAGAAGGTTCACTCGGTTAATCCCGGGGATGAGGGGGCGGACATATGAGGAGAGGTTGAGTAGATTGGGACTCTACTCATTGGAGTTCAGAAGAATGAGAGGCGATCTTATTGAAACATATAAGATTGTGAAGGGTCTTGATCGGGTGGATGCAGTAAGGATGTTCCCAAAGATGGGTGAAACTAGAACTAGGGGGCATAATCTTAGAATAAGGGGCTGCTCTTTCAAAACTGAGATGAGGAGAAACTTCTTCACTCAGAGGGTGGTAGGTCTGTGGAATTTGCTGCCCCAGGAAGCTGTGGAAGCTACATCATTAGATAAATTTAAAACAGAAATAGACAGTTTCCTAGAAGTAAAGGGAATTAGGGGTTATGGGGAGCGGGCAGGAAATTGGACATGAAGCTGAGTTCGGATCGGTCAATGCCCTGTGGGTGGCGGAGAGGGCCCAGGGGCTATGTGGCCGGGTCCTGCTCCGACTTCTTGTGTTCTTTAGATTTGTGGTTGGGATCAGATCAGCCATGATCTTGTTGAATGGCGGAGCAGGCTCGAGGGGCCGATTGGCCTACTCCTGCTCCAATTTCTTATGTTCTTATGTTCTTATCAAACAAGCTTATTAATCTTGGGGATGCTCCCCCCTCCCCATCAAAGACCCCAATTATTGACAACATGTGAAGCATCTCCTTCCACCAAGACAGGCTGCATCATCAGTGGGAACAGTGAGGCTGGCTTGTGTTTATTTACACAGCTCCCTTACAGAAAGGGTGCAAGCTGGGGGTGTATTAACACACTGTTACAGGGAGAGACATCAGTAGTCGGGAAAATGCTGGAATCCATTATTAAGGACATAGTAACGGGCCAATTAGAATATGATTAGGCAGAGTCAACATGGTTTTATGAAAGGGAAATCGTGTTTGACAACTCTACCTGAGTTTTTTTTTGAGGATGTAACCAGGAGGGTCGATAAAGGGGAACCAGTGGATGAAGTATATTTGGATTTTCAAAAGGTATTCGATGAGATGCAGCACAAAAGGTTATTACACAAGATAAGGGCTCATGGGGGTGGGGGTAATATATTAGTGCAGATAGAGATTGGTTAACGGACAGCGTAGGTCATTCTCAGGTTGACAGGCTGTAACTAGTGGGGTGCCGCAAGGATCAGTGCTTGGGCTTCAGCTATTTACAATCTCTATTAATGACTTAGATGAAAGGGCCCAGTGTAATGTATCCAAGTTTGCTGACAATACAAAGCTAGGTGGGAAAGTAAGCTGAGGAGGACACAAAGAGTCTGCAAATGGATATAGACAGGTTAAGTGAGCGGGCAAGAAGATGGCAGATGGAGTATAATGTGGGGAAATGTGAGGTTATTCACTTTAGTAGGAAGAATAGAATATTTTTTAAATGGTGAGAAACTATTAAATGTTGGTGTTCAGAGAGATTTGGGTGTCCTTGTACAAGAAACACAGGAAGTTAACATGCAGGTACAGCAAGCAATTAGGAAGGCAAATGGTATATTGGCCTTTATTGCAAGGGGTTTCATAGAATCATAGAAGTTTACAACATGGAAACAGGCCCTTCGGCCCAACATGTCCATGTCACCCAGTTTATACCACTAAGCTAGTCCCAATTGCCTGCACTTGGCCCATATCCCTCTATACCCATCTTACCCATGTAACTGTCCAAATGCTTTTTAAAAGACAAAATTGTACCCGCCTCTACTACTGCCTCTGGCAGCTCATTCCAGACACTCACCACCCTTTGAGTGAAAAAATTGCCCCTCTGGACCCTTTTGTATCTCTCCCCTCTCACCTTAAATCTATGTCCCCTCGCTATAGACTCCCCTACCTTTGGGAAAAGATTTTGACTATCTACGTTATCTATGCCCCTCATTATTTTATAGACTTCTATAAGATCACCCCTAAACCTCCTACTCTCCAGGGAAAAAAGCCTCAGTCTATCCAACCTCTCCCTATAAGTCAAACCATCAAGTCCCGGTAGCATCCTAGTAAATCTTTTCTGCACTCTTTCTAGTTTAATAATATGCTTTCTATAATAGGGTGACCAGAACTGTACACAGTATTCCAAGTGTGGCCTAACTAATGTCTTGTACAACTTCAACAAGACATCCCAACTCCTGTATTCAATGTTCTGACCAATGAAACCAAGCATGCTGAATGCCTTCTTCACCACCCTATCCACCTGTGACTCCACTTTCAAAGAACTATGAACCTGTACTCCTAGATCTCTTTGTTCTATAACTCTCCCCAACGCCCTACCATTAACGGAGTAGGTCCCGGCCCGATTCGATCTACCAAAATGCATCACCTCACATTTATCTAAATTAAACTCCATCTGCCATTCATCGGCCCACTGGCCCAATTCATCAAGATCCCGTTGCAATCCTAGATAACCTTCTTCACTGTCCACAATGCCACCAATCTTGGTGTCATCTGCAAACTTACTAACCATGCCTCCTAAATTCTCATCCAAATCATTAATATAAATAACAAATAACAGCGGACCCAGCACCGATCCCTGAGGCACACCGCTGGTCACAGGTCTCCAGTTTGAAACACAACTCTCTACAACCACCCTCTGTCTTCTGTCGTCAATCCAATTTTGTATCCAATTGGCTACCTCACCTTGGATCCCGTGAGATTTAACCTTATGTAACAACCTACCATGCGGTACCTTGTCAAAGGCTTTGCTAAAGTCCATGTAGACCACGTCTACTGCACAGCCCTCATCTATCTTCTTGGTTACCCCTTCAAAAAACTCAATCAAATTCGTGAGACATGATTTTCCTCTCACAAAACCATGCTGACTGTTCCTAATCAGTCCCTGCCTCTCCAAATGCCTGTAGATCCTGTCCCTCAGAATACCCTCTAACAACTTACCCACTACAGATGTCAGGCTCACCGGTCTGTAGTTCCCAGGCTTTTCCCTGCCGCCCTTCTTAAACAAAGGCACAACATTTGCTACCCTCCAATCTTCAGGCACCTCACCTGTAGCGGTGGATGATTCAAATATCTCTGCTAGGGGACCCGCAATTTCCTCCCTAACCTCCCATAACGTCCTGGGATACATTTCATCAGGTCCCGGAGATTTATCTACCTTGATGCGCGTTAAGACTTCCAGCACCTCCCTCTCTGTAATATGTACACTCCTCAAGACATCACTATTTATTTCCCCAAGTTCCCTAACATCCATGCCTTTCTCAACCGTAAATACCGATGTGAAATATTCGTTTAGGATCTCACCCATCTCTTGTGGTTCTGCACATCGATGACCTTGTTGATCCTTTAGAGGCCCTACTCTCTCCCTAGTTACTCTTTTGCCCTTTATGTATTTGTAGAAGGGTTTGGAGTACAAAAGTAAGGAAGTCTGTACAGGGCTTTGGTGAGACCACACCTGGAGTACTGCGCACAGTTTTGGTCTCTTTACCTAAGGAAGGATATACTTGCCTTGGAGGCAATGCAACGAAGGTTCACTAGATTGATTCCTGGGATGAGAGGGTTGTCCTATGAGGAGAGATTGAGTAGAATGGACCTATACGCTCTGGAGTTTAGAAGAATGAGAGGAGATCTCATTGAAACATACAAGATTCAGAGGGGGCTTCACAGGGTAGATGCTGAGAGGTTGTTTCCCCTGGTTGGAGAGTCTAGAACTAGGGGGCATAGTCTCAGGGAAAGGGGTCGGCCATTTAAGACTGAGATGAGGAGAAATTTCTTCACTCAGAGGGTTGTGAATCTTTGAAATTCTCTACCCCAGAGGGCTGTGGATGTTCAGTCATTGAATATATTCAAGGCTGAGATCGATAGATTTTTGGACTCTAGGGGAATCAAGGGGATCTTATCAAATGGCGGAGCAGGCACGAGGGGCTGAATGGCCGACTCCTGTTCCTATGTTCCTATATTCCTAAAGAGTCAGCGCAGTTGATAACTGGAAATGGATTCTGAGCATTCCAGAAGGGAATAAGAAAATTTGACCCAAAAACTATTTTCAAAATAGTTCGGGTGGGAAAATGCAGTAGAGATCGAAGATCAGCCATGATCTTATTGAATGGCGGAGCAGGCTCGAATTAGAACTGAGGATTTATTAACACACTGTTAGAAAGAGAGAGCTGGGGATTTATTAACAGTTATTAAGTTATATAGATCACTGAGCTTTCAGCTACTGCAGTTATATTCTTACCTGCCCTCTTAAGTGGCCCAGCAAACCACTCATTTGTATCAAAACCACTAGAGCGGTTCAAGCAGAAGGCTCACCACCACCTTCTCAGGGCGACTAGGGATGGGCAATAATGCCAGCCTTGCAGCGACGCCCACATCCCGAGAATGAATGTTAAAAATGATGAGAATTGCGATAAATTTGGGCAATTCTCCCTGGAGATGAGGTGTTTCAAGGAATGATTTGAAAGGAATTCACAGGGAATGACACACAATAGCAGTAGGCAATGGAGAACAAAGAGTCAAAAATTTAGAATTAGAACTTGGTCAGGTACAAGGTAAAAGATTGATATTTGCACTGAATGGTTTGATACCTGGCTGTATATACAATGTGTTCTGGTCTCAGAGGGCAGCATTGTTAAACACGATGGCCTGGTGGGGAGCATTAAAATCAGTCTTCAATGGCCAGGAAATACTCACCAGCATGAGCCTTACTGTTATGTTTCTTTAAATTCTTCACATCAGTGTACGAGTTCCCACACAATTCACAGACGAACGGTTTTTCACCTGAAAGAAATGCACCTTAAAGTGGATATTTATGCAAATGGTTCCAATTCTCTGATCTTACCTTTCTGAACGATCCAACTCTTATCTTCAATTGTTCAGTCTGTGCCGACTCTTTGCTGGAGCAATCCCAAATAACCCCACTGCCCTACTTTCTCCCTATAGCCCTGTATCATTCCTAAACTAATCCCACCGCCCCATTCTCCCCATAACCCTGTATCAGTCTGGAGGGTCGCAGGTCTGCAGTTTGGATGCCCCAGTACTCGTGCTGCAACACGCTGCAATTCCACCTCACCAACCATTGGGGAACTTCGAAACTTTTGAAAATAGTTTTTGGGTCAAATTTTCTTATTCCCTTCTGGAATGCTCAGAATCCATTTCCAGTTATCAACTGCGCCGACTCGTTAGGAATATAGGAACATAGGAACAGGAGGAGGCCATTCAGCCCCTTGTGCCTGCTCCGCCATTTGATAAGATCATGGCTGATCTGTGATCTAACTCCATATACCTGCCTTTGGCCCATATCCCTTAATACCTTTGGTTGCCAAAAAGCTATCTATCTCAGATTTAAATTTAGCAATTGAGCTAGTATCAATTGCCGTTTGCGGAAGAGAGTTCCAAACTTCTACCACCCTTTGTGTGTAGAAATGTTTTCTAATCTCACTCCTGAAAGGTCTGGCTCTAATTTTTAGACTGTGCCCCCGACTCCTAAAATCCCCAACCAGCAGAAATAGTTTCTCTCTATCCACCCTATCTGTTCCCCTTAATATCTTATAAACTTCGATCAGATCACCCCTTAACCTTCGAAACTCCAGAGAATACAACCCCAATTTGTGTAATCTCTCCTCGTAACTTAACCCTTGAAGTCCGGGTATCATTCTAGTAAACCTACGCTGCACTCCCTCCAAGGCCAATATGTCCTTCCGAAGGTGCGGTGCCCAGAACTGCTCACAGTACTCCAGGTGCGGTCTAACCAGGGTTTTGTATAGCTGCAGCATAACTTCTGCCCCCTTGTACTCCAGTCCTCGAGATATAAAGGCCAACATTCCATTTGCCTTCCTGATTATTTTCTGCACCTGTTCATGACACTTCAATGATCTCTGTATCTGAACCCCTAAGTCCCTTTGGACATCCACTGTTTTTAACTTTTTACCATTTAGAAAGTATCCTGTTCTATCCTTTTTTGATCCAAAGTGGATGAACTCACATTTGTCGACATTGAATTCCATTTGCCACAGTTTTGCCCATTCACCTAATCTATCAATATCGCTTTGTAATTTTATGTTTTCATCTACACTGCTTACAATGCCACCAATCTTTGCGTCATTGGCAAACTTAGATATGAGACTTTCTATGCCTTCATCTAAGTCGTTAATAAATATTGTGAATAATTGAGGCCCCAAGACAGATCCCTGCGGGACTCCACTAGTCACATCCTGCCAATGTGAGTACCTACCCATTATCCCTACTCTCTGTCGCCTTTCACTCAGCCAACTTCCTAACCAAGTCCGTACTTTTCCCTCGATTCCATGGGCTTCTATCTTAGCTAACAGTCTCTTATGTGGGACCTTATCAAATGCCTTCTGGAAGTCCATATAAATAACATCCATTGACATTCCACTGTCCACTACTTTAGTCACCTCTTCAAAAAATTCAATCAGGTTTGTCAGGCACGACCTACCTTTCACAAATCCATGCTGGCTCTCTCTGATTAACTGAACATTCTCGAGGTGTTCAGTCACCCTATCCTTAATTATAGACTCCAGCATTTTCCCCACAACAGATGTTAGGCTAACTGGTCTATAATTCCCTGGTTTCCCTCTCTCTCCTTTCTTAAAAAGCGGAGTGACATGTGCAATTTTCCAATCTAGAGGGACAGTTCCTGAATCTAGAGAACTTTGAAAGATTATAGTTAGGGTATCCGTAGTGTGCTCACCTACTTCCTTTAAAACCCTGGGATGGGGATCTGTCACTCTTTAGTGCTATTATTTTCTTCATTACTGTTGCTTTACTTATGTTAATTTTATCGAGTCCCTGTCCCCGATTCAATATTAGTTTTCTTGGGATTTCCGGCATGCTATCCTCTTTTTCTACTGTAAATACTGACGCAAAGTAATTGTTCAACATGTCCGCCATTTCCCCGTTGTCAATGACAATATCCCCACTTTCAGTTTTTGAGGGGCCAACACTGCTCCTGACCACCCTCTTTTTCCTAATATAACTATAATAGTTCTTCGTATTGGTTTTGATATCCCTTGCAAGTTTCTTTTCATACTCTCTTTTTGTAGCCGTTACTATCTGTTTTGTGACCCTTTGTTGATCTTTGTATCTTTCCCATTCGCCAGGATCTGTGCCATTTTTGCCTTTTTGTATGCCCTTTCCTTATGCCTTATACTGTCCCTCACCTCTTTAGTTGTCCATGGCTGTTTTTTTTTGCAAGTAGAGTTCTTGCCCCTCAGGGGTATAAACTGGTTCTGTATCACGTTAAATGTTTCTTTAAACATTTCCCACTGATCATCAGTCGTTTTACCCATTAACAGATTTGCCCAGTTTACTGTGGACAGTCTCTGTCTCATCCCATTGAAGTCGGCCTTACCCAAGTCTAGAATCTTAGCAGCTGATTCACTTTTTTCCCTTTCAAACACTTTGCTGGAGCAATCCCGAAATAATCCCACTGCCCTACTCTCTACTCTCTCCCCACAGTCTTGTAGCTGTTGATTCCAGGCAACGTGGGGGGAACCCGGGGCAACACTGGCGGGGAGGAGGAGCCCAGAGCACAGCCAGCTGTGTGGAGGTTTACCCCAATCAACAAGAACAACTTGCATTTATACAGCGTCTTTAACGTATTAAACGACCCAAGACGCTTCACAGGAGTGATTATCAAACAAAATTTGACCCTGAACCACATAAGGAGATATTAGGACAGATGATCAAAAGCTTGGTCAAAGAGGTAGGTTTTAAGGAGGGTCCTAAAGGAGGAGAGAGAGGTAGAGAGACGGAGAGGTTTAGGGAGGGAATTCCAGAGCTTGGAGCCCAGGCAGCTGAAGGCACGGCCACCAATGGTGGAGCGATTAAAATTGGGGATGCGCAAGAGGCCAGAATTGGAGGAGCGCAGAGATCTCGGAGCGTTGTAGGGCTGCAGGAGGTTACAGAGATAGGGAGAGGCGAGGCCATGGAGGGATTTGAAAACAAGCATGACAATTTTAAAATTGAGGCGTTCCCGGAACAGGAGCCAATGTAGGTCAGTAAGCACAGGGTGATGGGTGAACGGGACTTGGTGCGAGTTAGGATACGGGCAGCAAAGTTATGGATGAGCTCAAGTTTATGGAGGGTGGAAGATGGGAGGCCGGCCAGGAGAACATTGGAATAGTCCAGTCTAGAAGTAACAAAGGCACGGATGAGGGTTTCAGCAGCAGCTGAGTTGAGGCAGGGCGGAGACGGGTGATGTTACGGAGGGGGAAGTAGGCGGTCTTGGTGATGGAGAGGATATGGGGTCAGAAGCTCATCTCAGGGTCAAATAGGAGGCCAAGGTTGTGAACGGTCTGGTTCAGCCTCAGACAGTGGCCGGGGAGAGGGATGGAGTCGGTGGATGGGGAGAGGGATGGAGTCGGTGGCCGGGGAGAGGGATGGAGTCGGTGGACGGGGAGAGGGATGGAGTCGGTGGCCAGGGAGAGGGATGGGGTCGGTGGATGGGGAGAGGGATGGAGTCGGTGGCCAGGGAGAGGGATGGGGTCGGTGGATGGGGAGAGGGATGGAGTCGGTGGATGGGGAGAGGGATGGGGTCGGTGTTTGGGGAGAGGGATGGAGTCGGTGGCCAGGGAGAGGGATGGGGTCGGTGGATGGGGAGAGGGATGGAGTCGGTGGATGGGGAGAGGGATGGAGTCGGTGGATGGGGAGAGGGATGGAGTCGGTGGATGGGGAGAGGGATGGAGTCGGTGGATGGGGAGAGGGATGGAGTCGGTGGCCGGGGAGAGGGATGGAGTCGGTGGCCGGGGAGAGGGATGGGGTCGGTGGCCGGGGAGAGGGATGGGGTCGGTGGCCGGGGAGAGGGATGGAGTCGGTGGCCGGGGAGAGGGATGGAGTCGGTGGCCGGGGAGAGGGATGGAGTCGGTGGCCGGGGAGAGGGATGGAGTCGGTGGCCGGGGAGAGGGATGGGGTCGGTGGCCGGGGAGAGGGATGGAGTCGGTGGATGGGGAGAGGGATGGAGTCGGTGGCCGGGGAGAGGGATGGAGTCGGTGGATGGGGAGAGGGATGGAGTCGGTGGCCGGGGAGAGGGATGGACTCGGTGGATGGGGACCGAAGACAGTGGCTTCAGTCTTTCCAATATTCAGTTGGAGGAAATTTTTGCTCATCCAGTACTGGGTGTCGGACAAGCAATGCGACAAATGAGAGACAGTAGAGGGGTGGAGGGAGGTGGTTGTGAGGTAGAGCTGGGTGTCGTCAACGTACATGTGGAATCTGACGTGTTTTCGGATGGTGTCGCCGAGGGGCAGCATGTAAATGAGGAATGGGAAGGGCAAAGGATAGATCCTGAGGGGATTCCAGAGGTAACGGTGCGGGAGCAGGAAGAGAAGCCATTGCAGGAGATTCTCTGGCTATGACTGGAGAGATAAGAATGGAACCAGGTGAGCGCAGTCCCACCCAACTGGACGATGGAGAGGTGTTGGAGGAGGATGGTGTGGCCAACCGTGTCAAAGGCAGCAGACAGGCGGAGAAGGATGAGGAGTGATAGTTTACCACGGTCACAGTCACAGAGGATGTCATTTGTGAGTTTGATAAGGCCTGTTTCAGTACTGTGGCAGGGGCGGAAACCTAATTGGAGGATTCAAAAATGGAGTTGTGGGAAAGATGGGCACGGATTTGGGAGGCGACAACACGTTCGAGGACTTTGGAGAGGAAAGGGAGGTTGCAGATAGGGCGGTAGATTGCAAGGGCAGAGGGGTCAAGGTGGGGTTTTTTGAGGAGGAGGGTGATGATGGCAGATTTGAAGGGAAGGGGAACAGTACACGAGGAGAGGTAACCGTTAACAATGTCAGCTAACATGGGGGCCAGAAGGGAAGTTGGGTGGTCAGCACTTTGGTGGGAATAGGGTCGAGGAAGCAGGAGGTGGGTCTCATGGTCAAGCGGGCATGATGGGAGATAGGAGAAAAACTATCTCCCCGGTCTTAGTATCTCACTTACCTCCCCTTGTACCCAGCCAGGTGTGTGGGGGTTTTCCCCAATCACTACTACCTCCCCCTGTACCCAGCCAGGTGTGTGGGGGTTTTCCCCAATCACTACTATCTCCCTGTACCCAGCCAGGTGTGTGGGGGTTTTCCCCAATCACTACTATCTCCCTGTACCCAGCCAGGTGTGTGGGGGGTCAGTTGATGGCAGGTTTATTTACTGATTGGACTGTCAGGGAAGCTTCAAGTTAACAATTTTTGCCATGATTTTAAGATTGTGCTGAAAATGGGGAATTCTGTCACTGATTCCTGCTCCGGCTCACAGGACCAGCTCCTTACCTGTGTGAGATCGGCTGTGTTTGTTCAGCTCTCCTGAAGAGATGAAACTTTTACTACACGTACGACAGCTGTACGGTTTCTCACCTGCACGAGAGAGTGTGAGAGAAACCAGTCCATAATTACAGCAACTTCAATCAATTAAAACCATCAGTGAAAATGCCCAGGTAGTTATTGAGAGGCACCAGCTATTGTAGGGGCCTGGCCTACACAGTTATCCCCCCGCCAGTATCAGACAATCTCCAGACACAAGCAAGTCACACAGGAAAAAAAACACTACATTGTGTCAGCTTGGTTCAGCCTGTAGCACTCGGTGCCAAGTCAGGTTCAGGGTTCGAGCACAAAGGGAAAACCCTTGGCCCTCGATTGGCCGCAGGAAGCCCAGCAACATTCAGAAACCTGCTTGCAGCCAACTCCTGCAGGGCTAGAACTGCTCTCCCCCATATCACAGCCCCTGGTATTAGAGGGGGCCAGGCCGAGACCAGGGGACTCCCATGCCCCCAATTGCCTTGGCCACGCCTTCTCTGCCACCCAGCCACCTGGATAAACGGGTGCACAGATCACTCCACCTGCAGGGTCCTGCCCAAACCCTGCAGAAAACGCAGAGGCCGACTCGGTTGGACATAAAAGATCCCATTCCTATTCAAAGAAAAGCAAGGAAATTCTCCGTCTCATCGACAAATTCCTCCCTCAACAAACGTCACCAAAACAGATTAACCAGTCATTTATCTCACTGCTGTATGTGGGACTTTGCCATGTGGAAATTGGATGCTGTATTTGCCTACGTTACCGTGAGAGCACTTTGAGTCTTTTGGGATGTCCTGAGGATGTGATAAGGTGCGACATAAATACAAGTTCTTTTTTTCTTAAATCTTACAAGTGAATGGGGTGAAACTGACACAGAAACTATAGACAGACAACTTTCCCTCTCCTCTCCCGATGCTCAGTGTAAACAGTTACACAAATGTCAACAGCCCTCTGGTACCTCACTCAAATGCTCATTCTTCATGTGGTGTTGAATGCTTTTCCAACATGGGAAGCATGCCGCACGGCGAGCTGGAGGCACTGTATAGTGAGCCGGAGCGGGAGCCGCTGCACGGTGAGCCGGAGTGGGAGCCGGAGGCACTGTATAGTGAGCCGGAGTGGGAGCCGCCGCACGGCGAGCTGGAGGCACTGTATAGTGAGCCGGAGCGGGAGCCGCCGCACGGTGAGCCGGAGCGGGAGCCGGAGGCACTGTATAGTGAGCTGGAGCGGGAGACGCTGCACGGTGAGCCGGAGGCACTGTATAGTGAGCCGGAGTGGGAGCCGCTGCACGGTGAGCCGGAGCGGGAGCCGGAGGCACTGTATAGTGAGCCGGAGCGGGAGCCGCTGCACAGTGAGCCGGAGGCACTGTATAGTGAGCTGGAGCGGGAGACGCTGCACGGTGAGCCGGAGGCACTGTATAGTGAGCTGGAGCGGGAGCCGCTGCACAGTGAGCCGGAGGCACTGTATAGTGAGCTGGAGCGGGAGCCGCCGCACGGTGAGCCGGAGCGGGAGCCGGAGGCACTGTATAGTGAGCTGGAGCGGGAGACGCTGCACAGTGAGCCGGAGGCACTGTCTAGTGAGCCGGAGCGGGAGCCGCTGCACAGTGAGCCGGAGGCACTGTATAGTGAGCCGGAGTGGGAGCCGCTGCACGGTGAGCCGGAGGCACTGTATAGTGAGCTGGAGCGGGAGACGCTGCACGGTGAGCCGGAGGCACTGTATAGTGAGCCGGAGCGGGAGCCGCTGCACGGTGAGCCGGAGGCACTGTATAGTGAGCCGGAGAGGGAGCCGCTGCACGGTGAGCCGGAGGCACTGTATAGTGAGCTGGAGCGGGAGACGCTGCACAGTGAGCCGGAGGCACTGTCTAGTGAGCCGGAGCGGGAGCCGCTGCACAGTGAGCCGGAGGCACTGTATAGTGAGCCGGAGTGGGAGCCGCTGCACGGTGAGCCGGAGGCACTGTATAGTGAGCTGGAGCGGGAGACGCTGCACGGTGAGCCGGAGGCACTGTATAGTGAGCCGGAGCGGGAGCCGCTGCACGGTGAGCCGGAGGCACTGTATAGTGAGCCGGAGCGGGAGCCGCTGCACGGTGAGCCGGAGGCACTGTATAGTGAGCCGGAGAGGGAGCCGCTGCACGGTGAGCCGGAGGCACTGTATAGTGAGCCGGAGCGGGAGCCGCTGCACGGTGAGCCGGAGGCACTGTATAGTGAGCCGGAGTGGGAGCCGCTGCACGGTGAGCCGGAGGCACTGTATAGGAACCCTGGCTGATTCTTCCTTTCACTAACTGCGGTACGGAGACCAGTTTGAGTAACACATCTATTGTCCTGCCTCAGACCTGTGAACACATCATACACCAGAGAGGGGACCAGGAATCATCCAGGTCTGTACAGCTCAGAAAATGCAAACAAAATAAAATAAAATATTTTTCAAGTTTCCACGGTCAACAAATCATATTGCGAACATACGAATTAAGAGCAGGAGGCCATTCGGCCCCTCGAGCCTGCTCTGCCATTTGATAAGATCATGGCTGATCTGATTGTGACCTCAACCCTACTTTCCTGTCTACCCACTATAACCTTTGACTCCCTTGTTAATCAGGAATCTATCTAACTCAGCCTTAAAAATATTCAATGACCCTGCCTCCATCGCTCTCTGGGGAAGGGAATTCCACAGACTCACGATCCTCTGAGAGAAAAAAATTCTCCTCGTCTACGTCTTAAATGAGAGACCCCTCATTTTTAAACTGTGGCCCCGAGTTCTAGACTCTCCCACAAGAGGAAACATCCTCTCAGCATCTACCCCTTCTAGTCCCCTCAGGATCTTAAATGTTTCAATAAAATCACCTCTCATTCTTCTAAACTCCAGTGTATACAGGCCCAACTTGTCCAACCTTTCCTCATAAGATAACCCCCTCATCCCAGGAATCGGTCGAGTGAACCTTCTCTGAACCGGCTCCAAAGCAATTATGTCCTTTCTTAAATAAGGAGACCAAAACTGCACACAGTATTCTAGATGTGGTCTCACCAATGTCCTGTACAACTGTAGCAAAACATCTCTACTTTTATATTCCATTCCTCTGGCAATAAATGACAACATTCCATTTGCCTTCCTAATCACTTGCTGTACCTGCATACTAACTTTTTGTGATTCATGTACTGGGACACCCAGATCCCTCTGTACCTCAGAGTTCTGCAATCTCTCTCCATTTAAATAATATACTGCTTTTCTATTCCTCCTGCCAAAGTGGACAAGTTCACATTTTCCCAATTATACTCCATTTGCCCACACACTTGACCTATCTATATCCCTTTGCAGATTCCTTATGTCCTCTTCACAACTTACTTTCCTACCTATCTTTGTGTCATCAGCAAATTCAGCAACCAGACATTCGGTCCCTTCATCCAAGTCATTGATATAGATTGTAAATAGTTGAGGCCCAAGCACTGATCCCTGTGGCACTCCACTCGATACATCTTGCCAACCTGAAAATGACCCATTTATGCCTACTCTCTGTTTCCTGTTAGCTAACCAATCCTTTATCCATGCTAATATGTTACCCCCTACACCATGAGCTCTTATTTTGTGTAGTGGCCTTTGATGTGTCACCTTGTCAAAAGCCTTCTGGAAATCCAAGTCCACCACATCCACAGGATCCCCTTTATCCACGTTGCTTGTTATTTCCTCAAAGAACTCTAATAAATTAGTCAAACACGATTTCCCTTTCACAAAGCCTTGTTGACTCTGCCTGATTGCATTGAGATTTTCTAAGTGCCCTGCTATAACCTCCTTAATAATAGATTCTAGCATTTTCCCTATGACAGATGTTTAGCTAACTGGCCTGTAGTTTCCTGCTTTCTGTCTCCCTCCTTTCTTCAATAGAGGAGTTACATTCACTATTTTCCAATCTGATGGGACCCTTCCAGAATCTTGGGAATTTTGGAAAATTAATACCAATGCATCTACTATCTCCGCAGCCACTTCCTTTAAGACCCTGGGATGAAGTCCGTCAGGACCTGGGGACTTGTCAGCTTTTAGTTCTAATATTTTTTTTCAAAACCCTTTCCCTGGTGATTGTAAATGTTTTAAGTTCCTCCCTCCCTTTCACCTCTTGATTCACAATTATTTCTGGCATGTTATTTGTATCCTCTACAGTGAAGACGGACACAAAATATCTGTTCAATTCATCCGCCATTTCCTTATTCTCCATTATTAATTCCCCAGACTCACTCTCTAGAGGACCAACGCTCACTTTACTTACTCTTTTCCTTTTTAAATACCTGTAGAAACTCTTACTATCTGTTTTTATATTTCTAGCTAGCTTTCTCTCGTACTCTAATTTCTCTCTCATTATTCTTTTATTCTTTGCTGTTTTTTATATTCTGTCCAATCTTCTGACCTGTCACTAATCTTCGCGGAATTGTATGCTTTTTCTTTCAATTTGATACTATCTTTAACTTCCTTAGTTAGCCACGGACGGTACGTCCTTCCCCCAGAGTCTTTCTTTCTCACTGGAATGCATCTTTGCTGAGTGTTATGAAATATCTCATTAAATGTCATCCACTGCATCTCCACTGACATATCCCTTAACCTCAGTTCCCAGTTCACTTTAACCAGCTCTGTCTTCATGCCCTCATAACTGCCCTTATTTAAGTTTAAAACACTGGTCTTAGACTCTTCTCTCCCTCAAACTGAATGTGAAATTCTATCATATTGTGATCACTGCTACCTAGAGGCTCCTTTACAATGAGGTCATTAATTAATCCTGTCTCATTACACATTACCAGATCTAGAATAGCCTGCTCTCTGGTTAGCTCTAGATAGCAGATGATGATACTTTTGATTAAAGAAATCTGAAAAACACATTGCTGTTGGTTTATTCAAATCTGATAGCTGAATATTAATGCTGACCCAATGCTGCACCATGAAGGAACCAAATCTCCCCTTCTCTGCCCCTGGGAGGCTCCACACCCACTCCTTGTTACAGCATGGAGTGGGCGGCCCCACCCACCACCGAGTGGCACGCTCAGCACCCATCGAACTGTCGTCTGAAGAGCTGAAATTTGGAGCACCGATATTTTTGCTTGAGTGCCACTACTTGATGCAGAAGATTAATAAAAGATATCAATTATGTACTAATTATAATAAAAGTGATAATGGCTGCCCGAGAGTTAGGGAACAGAGGGATTTATTTGTGGGTGATCAGCTTTTCTGGTTAAAGAGAACAGCAAATCAATCAGATGAAATCCGCATTGAGTCTAATTTTAAAATCAAGTTACAAAATGAGCCCTTTTAACATGCTGTTTATGTGGAGTGCTGGTTTAAGCAGAATCCCTGCAGGATTTGGTGAGCAAGACCTACCCGTGTGTTTCCGTGCGTGAGTGATGAGGGAGCTGGAGACAGCGAATGATTTCCCACAGGTGTCGCAGATATAGGGTTTCTCTCCCGTGTGGCGACGGACATGGTACGTCAACGTGCTAGCTTGAGCAAACCGCTGCCCACACCGGTCACAGACGTAAGGTTTCTCTCCACTGTGCTTCCTGGTGGGAAACAAGGCCACAGAAACAGCTTTAAAAAGGAGGCACAGGAATAAAAAGAAAAATGTGTTAGAAATCTGAAATAAAAACAGGTAAACAAAGGACACAGATTTAAGGTAATTGGCAAAAGAACCATGGGGAGACAGGTCATTCAGCCCAACTGGTCTATGCTGGTGTTTATGCTCCACATGAGCCTCCTCTCTCCATCTCACTCTATCACCATATCCTCCTATTCCTTTTCCCCTCATCTGTTTATCTAGTTTCCCTTTAAATGCATCTATACTATTCGCCTCAACTACTCCTTGTGGGAGGGAGTTCCACATTCTCACCACTCTCTGGGTAAAGAAGTTTCTCCTGAATTCCCTATTGGATTTATTAGTGACTATCTTATATTTATGGCCCCTAGTTCTAGTCTCCCCCCTAAGTGGAAACATCTTCTCTACATTCACCCTATCAAACCCTTTCATAATCTTAAAGACCTCGATCAGGTCACCCCTCAGTCTGCCCTTTTCTAGAGAAAAGAGCCCCAGCCTGTTCAGCCTTTCCTGATAGTTAAAATCTCTCAGTTTTAGTATCACCCTTGTAAATCTTTTTTGCACCTTCTCCAGTGCCTCTATATCCTTTTTTTAATATGGAGACCAGAACTGTGCACAGTTTGCCAAGTGTGGTCTAACCAAGGTTCTATACAAGTTTAACATAACTTTTCTGCTTTTCAATTCTATCCCTCCAGAAATGAACCTCAGTGTTTGGTTTGCTTTTTTATGGCCTTATTAACCTGCGTCGCTACTTTTAATGATTTGTGTATCTCTACCCCCAGATCCCTCTGCCCCTCTACCTCATTTAGACTCTTATTATCCAAGCAATATGTGGCCTCCTTATTCTTCCTACCAAAATGTACCACCTCACACTTATCTATATTAAAATTCATTTGCCCATTACATGCCCATTCTACAAGTTTATTAATGTTTTCCTGTATTTTGTCGCAGTTCTCCTCAGTATTAACTATACCCTCCAATTTTGTGTCATCCACAAATTTTGAAATTGTGCTTTTGATTCCAGAGTCCAAATCATTGATGTAAATGATGAACAACAGTGATCCCAGCACCAATCCTGTTAGCCGCTAATCTATTCTCATACTCTCTCTTTGTCCCTCTTATTTCCTTTTTTAGATCTCCTCTGTACTTTCTGTATTCAGCCTGGTTCTCTACTGTATTACGAACCTTACATTCATCATAAGCCTCCTTTTCCTGTTTCATTTTAATCTCTATAATCTTTAGTCACCCACGGAGCTCTAGCTTTGGATGGCCTTCCCTTCCCCCTCGTAGGGATGTGTCTACTCTGTACTCAAACCTACTCCTCTTTGAAGGCCTCCCATTGTTCAATTACTGTTTCGCCTACCAATTTTTGATTCCAATCCACCTGGGCAAGATCCCTTATTAACTCACTGAAATTAATCCTCCTCCAGTTAAGTATTTTCACATTTGATTGTTCCTCGTCCTTTTCCATAACTATTCTAAACCTAATGATATTATGATTACTGTTCCCAAAATGCTCCCCCACTGAAACATGCTCCACCTGCCCCCCTTCATTTCACAGAACTAGATCCAGCACCGTTTCCTTCCTAATGCAGTAAATGTAATATATTTGGATTTTCAATAAGGACCTTTGATAAGGTACCGAATCGTAGGCTCATGACTAAGGTCAGAGGATGTGGAGTCAGGGGATAGGTAGCAGAATGGATAGCAATCTGGCTACAAAACAGAAAACAGAGAGTAGGGGTTAAGGGTAGCTACTCAGGCTGGCAAAAGGTGGGAAGTGATGTTCCACAGGGATCGGTGCTGGGACCACTGGTGTTCACAATTTACATTCATGATTTGGATTCGGGAATCGGAAGTACAATGTCAAAATTTGCGGACACGAAATTGGGAGGGGGGTGTAGTTAATACAAAGAATGTGTTAAAATGCAAGAAGACATTAATAAACTTGTAGAATGGGCAAATGAATTTCAATATAGATAAGTGTGGGGTGGTGTATTTTGATAGGAAGAATAGGGAGGCCACATACAGCTTGGGTAATAAGAGTCTAAATGGGGTAGAGGAGCAAAGGAGTCATGGGGTACAGATACACAAATCACTAAAAGTAGTGACGCAGGTTAATAAGGCCACGAAAAAGGCAAACCAAGCACCGGGGTTCATTTCTAGAGGGATAGAATTGAATAGCAGTGTAGTTACGTTAAACTTGTATTGAATCTTGGTTAGACCACACTTGGAGTACAGTGAACAGTTCTGGTCTCCATATTACAAAAAGGATAGAGGCATTGGAGAAGGTGTAAAAACAATTTACAAGGATGGTACTAAAACTGAGAGGCTGTAACGATCAGGAAAGGCTAAACATGCTAGAAAAAAGACTGAGGGGTGACCTGATAGAGGTCTTTAAGATTGAACGGAGGCCCAACCAGTCCTCATCCACCACCACCCTCCTCCACCTGGCTGAACTTGTTCTTATATTGAACAAATTCTGCTTTGACTCCACTCGCTTCCTCCAAATAAAAGATGTCGTTATGGGAATATAGCCCATATGGGTCCTAGCTATGAATGCCTTTTTGGGCATACGTAGAACATTCTTTGTTCCAGTCCTACTCAGGTCCCCTCCCTCACCTCTTTTTCCGGTACTGATGACTGTATCGGTGCTGTTTCCTGCTCTCGCTCCAAACTGGAAAATTTCATCAACTTGGCTTCCAATTTCCACCCTTCCCTCGCCTTCACATGGTCCATCTCCGACTCTTCCCCTCCCTTTCTCGACTTCACTATCTCCAATTCTGGGGATAGGCTGTTAAACAATATCTATTATAAGACCACCGACTCACACAGCTACTTTGATTACACTTTCTCCCACCCGGCTTCCTGTAAGGACTCTATTCCATTCTCCCAGTTTTTCTTTATTGTTCATTTATGGGATGTGGGCGTCGCTGGCGAGACCGGCATTTATTGCCCATCCCTAATTGCCCTTGAGAAGGTGGTGGTGAGCCACCTTCTTGAACCGCTGCAGTCCGTGCGGTGAAGGTTCTCCCACAGTGCTGTTAGGAAAGGAGTTCCAGGATTTTGACCCAGTAACGATGAAGGAACAGCGATATATTTCTAAATCGGGATGGTGTGTGTCTTGGAGGGGAACGTGCAGGTGGTGTTGCTCCCATTTGCCTGCTGCCCTTGTCCTTCTAGGTGGTAGGGGTCGCGGGTTTGGGAGGTGCTGTCGAAGAAGCCTTGGCGAGTTGCTGCAGTGCATCCTGTGGATGGTACACACTGCAGCCACGGTGCGCCGGTGGTGAAGGGAGTTAATGTTTGGGTGGTGGATGGGGTGCCAATCAAGCGGGCTGCTTTGTCCTGGATGGTGTCAAGCTTCTTGAGTGTTGTTGGAGCTGCACTCATCCAGGCAAGTGGAGAGTATTCCATCACACTCCTGACTTGTGCCTTGTAGATGGTGGAAAGGCTTTGGGGAGTCAGGAGGTGAGTCACTCACCGCAGAATACCCAGCATCTGACCAGCTCTTGTAGCCACAGTATTTATGTGGCTGGTCCAGTTAAGTTTCTGGTCAATGGTGACCCCCAGGATGTTGATGGTGGGGGATTCGGTGATGGTAATGCCATCGAATGTCAAGGGGGAGGTGGTTAGACTCTCTCTTGTTGGAGATGGTCATTGTCACTTGTCTGGCGTGAATGTTACTTGCCACATATCAGCCCAAGCCTGGATGTTGTCCAGGTCTTGCTGCATGCGGGCACGGACTGCTTCATTATCTGAGGGGTTGCGAATGGAACTGAACACTGTGCAATCATCAGCGAACATCCCCATTTCTGACCTTATGATTGGGGGAAGGTCACTGATGAAGCAGCTGAAGACGGTTGGACCTAGGAAACTGCCCTGAGGAACTCCTGCAGCAATGTC
This sequence comes from Heptranchias perlo, assembly GCF_035084215.1. Classification (NCBI taxonomy): domain Eukaryota; kingdom Metazoa; phylum Chordata; class Chondrichthyes; order Hexanchiformes; family Hexanchidae; genus Heptranchias; species Heptranchias perlo. Next base: position 505,192 of record NC_090337.1, read on the forward strand.
CTGGGGCTGAGATGATTGGCCTCCAACAACCACTAGCATCTTCCTTTGTGCTATGTATGACTCCAACCATTGGAGAGTTTTCCCCGATTCCCACTGACTTCAATTTTACGAGGGCCACTTGGTGCCATACGGTCAAATTGCTGCCTTGATGTTAAGGGCAGTCACTCTCACCTCACCTCTGGAATTCAGCTCTTTTTTAAAATTTGTGCATGGGATGTGGGCGTCGCTGGTGAGGCCGGCATTTATTGCCCATCCTTAATTGCCCTTGAGAAGGTGGTGGTGAGCCGCCTTCTTGAACCGCTGCAGTCCGTCTGGTGAAGGTTCTCCCACAGTGCTGTTAGGAAGGGAGTTCCAGGATTTTGACCTAGCGACGATGAAGGAACGGCGATATATTTCCAAGTCGGGATGGTGTGTGACTTGGAGGGGAACGTGCAGGTGGTGTTGTTTCCATGTGCCTGCTGCTCTTGTCCTTCTAGGTGGTAGAGGTCGCGGGTTTGGGAGGTGCTGTCGAAGAAGCCTTAGCGAGTTGCTGCAGTGCATCCTGTGGATGGTACACACTGCAGCCACTGTGCGCCGGTGGTGGAGGGAGTGAATGTTTAGGGTGGTGGATGGGGTGCCAATCAAGCGGGCTGCTTTGTCCTGGATGGTGTCGAGCTTCTTGAGTGTTGTTGGAGCTGCACTCATCCAGGCAAGTGGAGAGTATTCCATCACACTCCTGACTTGTGCCTTGTAGATGGTGGAAAGGCTTTGGGAAGTCAGGAGGTGAGTCACTCGCCGCAGAGGAGAGAGACCGAGAGCGGGGATAAAAGAGCGGCGGCCCGAGGCCCGAGACCAGAGCGGCGGCAGACCTGATCGGATCAAAAACAACAGCAGAAAACCAAGGAGTGACGTCACAGGACAGCAGGTAAGTGATTGGTTGGTGAGTATTACTGTTTTTTTTCTTCTCTAAATTAGGGCATTGGGAAACTAAGCAGCTTTTATAGCAGGTAGTTTTTTTTAGTGAACCTAGGTCCCTAGTATAGATAACATTTTCAAATTTCAACGTAATTTAAAAGGGGTAACTAAGCTAAGGCAAATCATGGCAGCAGACCTCGCACCTGTGATATGCCCCTCCTGCAAGATGTGGGAAGTAATGGACACTACCAGTGTCCCTGCCGACCATGTGTGCAGGAAGTGTGTCCACCTGCAGCTACTGACCGATCGTATCTCGGAGCTGGAGCTGCGGGTGGACTCACTGTGGAGCATCGGCGATGCAGAGAAACTCGTGGATAGCACGTTTAGCGAGTTGGTCACACCGCAGGTAAAGGCAGTACAGGAAGTGAATGGGTGACCACCAGGAAGAGTAAGAGGTGCAGGCAGGTAGTGCAGGGGTCCCCTGTGGCCATTCCCCTCTCAAACAGGAGAGGGGGATGGCCACAGGGGAAGGTGGCAGCGGCCAGGTTCATGGCACCGTGGCTGGCTCTGCTGCACAGGAGGGCAGGAAAAAGAGTGGCAGAGCTATAGTGATAGGGGACTCGATTGTAAGGGGAATAGACAGGCGTTTCTGCGGACGCACCGAGACTCCAGGATGGTATGTTGCCTCCCCGGTGCAAGGGTCAGTGATGTCTCGGAGCGGCTGCAGAACATTCTGGAGGGGGAGGGTGAACAGCCAGTTGTCGTGGTGCATATAGGTACCAACGATATAGGTAAAAAACGGGATGAGGTCCTACAAGCTGAATTTAGGGAGTTAGGAGTTAAACTAAAAAGTAGGACCTCAAAGGTAGTAATCTCAGGATTGCTACCAGTGCCACGGGCTAGTCAGAGTAGGAATGACAGGATAGCAAGGATGAATACGTGGCTTGAGAGATGGTGCAAGAGGGAGGGATTCAAATTCCTGGGACATTGGAACCGGTTCTGGGGGAGGTGGGACCAGTACAAATTGGACGGTCTGCATCTGGGCAGGACTGGAACCAATGTCCTTGGGGGAGTGTTTGCTTGTGCTGTTGGGGAGGGCTTAAACTAAAGTGGCAGGGGGATGGGAATCGATGCAGGAAGTCAGTGGGAAGTAAAGTGGTGACAGAAACAAAAGGCAGTAAGGGAGAGTGCACAGAACATGACCGGACAGATGGTCTGAGAAAGCAGGGCAAAGACCAAGGGAAGTCTAGATTAAACTGCATTTATTTCAATGCAAGAAGTCTGATGGGCAAGGCAGATGAACTCAGGGCATGGATGGGTACATGGGACTGGGATGTTATAGCTATTACTGAAACATGGCTAAGGGAGGGGCAGGACTGGCAGCTAAATATTCCAGGGTACAGATGCTATAGGAAAGATAGAGCAGGAGGTAAGAGAGGAGGGGGAGTTGCGTTCTTGATTAGGGAGAACATCACGGCAGTAATGAGAGAGGATATATCCGAGGGTTCGCCCACGGAGTCGATATGGGTAGAACTGAAAAATAAGAAGGGAGAGATCACGTTGATAGGATTGTACTACAGACCCCCAAATAGTCAACGGGAAATTGAGGAGCAAATATGTAAGGAGATTACAGACAGCTGCAAGAAAAATAGGGTGGTAATAGTAGGGGACTTTAACTTTCCCAACATTGACTGGGACAGCCATAGCATTAGGGGCTTGGATGGAGAGAAATTTGTTGAGTGTATTCAGGAGGAATTTCTCATTCAGTATGTGGATGGCCCGACTAGAGAGGGGGCAAAACTTGACCTCCTCTTGGGAAATAAGGAAGGGCAGGTGACAGAAGTGTTAGTGAGGGATCACTTTGGGACCAGTGATCATAATTCCATTAGTTTTAAGATAGCTATGGAGAATGATAGGTCTGGCCCAAAAGTTAAAATTCTAAATTGGGGAAAGGCCAATTTTGATGGTATTAGACAGGAACTTTCAGAAGTTGATTGGGAGAGTCTGTTGGCAGGCAAAGGGACGTCTGGTAAGTGGGAGTCCTTCAAAAATGTGTTAACCAGGGTTCAGGGTAAGCACATTCCTTATAAAGTAAAGGGCAAGGCTGGTAGAAGTAGGGAACCTTGGATGACTCGGGAGATTGAGGCCCTAGCCAAAAAGAAGAAGGAGGCATATGACATGCATAGACAGCTGGGATCAAGTGGATCCCTTGAAGAGTATAGAGATTGCCGGAGTAGAGGTAAGAGAGAAATCAGGAGGGCAAAAAGGGGACATGAGATTGCTTTGGCAGATAAGGCAAAGGTGAATCCAAAGAGCTTCTACAAATACATAAAGGGCAAAAGAGTAACTAGGGAGAAAGTAGGGCCTCTGAAGGATCAACAAGGTCATCTATGTGCGGAACCACAAGAGATGGGTGAGATCCTAAATGAATATTTCGCATCGGTATTTACGGTTGAGAAAGGCATGGATGTTAGGGAACTTGGGGAAATAAATAGTGATGTCTTGAGGAGTGTACATATTACAGAGAGGGAGGTGCTGGAAGTCTTAACGCGCATCAAGGTAGATAAATCTCCGGGACCTGATGAAATGTATCCCAGGACGTTATGGGAGGTTAGGGAGGAAATTGCGGGTCCCCTAGCAGAGATATTTGAATCATCCACCGCTACAGGTGAGGTGCCTGAAGATTGGAGGGTAGCAAATGTTGTGCCTTTGTTTAAGAAGGGCGGCAGGGAAAAGCCTGGGAACTACAGACCGGTGAGCCTGACATCTGTAGTGGGTAAGTTGTTAGAGGGTATTCTGAGAGACAGGATCTACGGGCATTTGGAGAGGCAGGGACTGATTAGGAACAGTTAGCATGGTTTTGTGAGAGGAAAATCATGTCTCACGAATTTGATTGAGTTTTTTGAAGGGGTAACCAAGAAGATAGATGAGGGCTGTGCAGTAGACGTGGTCTACATGGACTTTAGCAAAGCCTTTGACAAGGTACCGCATGGTAGGTTGTTACATAAGGTTAAATCTCACGGGATCCAAGGTGAGGTAGCCAATTGGATACAACATTGGCTTGACGACAGAAGACAGAGGGTGGGTGTAGAGGGTTGTTTTTCAAATTGGAGGCCTGTGACCAGCGGTGTGCCTCAGGGATCGGTGCTGGGTCCGCTGTTATTTGTTATTTATATTAATGATTTGGATGAGAATTTAGGAGGCATGGTTAGTAAGTTTGCAGATGACACCAAGATTGGTGGCATTGTGGACAGTGAAGAAGGTTATCTGGGATTGCAACGGGATCTTGATGAATTGGGCCAGTGGGCCGATGAATGGCAGATGGAGTTTAATTTAGATAAATGTGAGGTGATGCATTTTGGGAGATCGAATCGGGCCAGGACCTACTCCGTTAATGGTAGGGCGTTGGGGAGAGTTATAGAACAAAGAGATCTGGGAGTACAGATTCATAGCTCCTTGAAAGTGGAGTCACAGGTGGATAGGGTGGTGAAGAAGGCATTCAGCTTGCTTGGTTTCATTGGTCAGAACATTGAATACAGGAGTTGGGATGTCTTGTTGAAGTTGTACAAGACATTAGTTAGGCCACACTTGGAATACTGTGTACAGTTCTGGTCACCCTATTATAGAAAGCATATTATTAAACTAGAAAGAGTGCAGAAAAGATTTACTAGGATGCTGCCGGGACTTGATGGTTTGACTTATAGGGAGAGGTTAGATAGACTGGGACTTTTTTCCCTGGAGAGTAGGAGGTTGAGGGGTGATCTTATACAAGTCTATAAAATAATGAGGGGCATAGATAAGGTAGATAGTCAAAATCTTTTCCCAAAGGTAGGGGAGTCTATAACGAGGGGACATAGATTTAAGGTGAGAGGGGAGAGATACAAAAGGGTCCAGAGGGGCAATTTTTTCACTCAAAGGGTGGTGAGTGTCTGGAACGAGCTGCCAGAGGCAGTAGTAGAGGCGGGTACAATTTTGCCTTTTAAAAAGCATTTGGACAGTTACATGGGTAAGATGGGTATAGAGGGATATGGGCCAAGTGCAGGCAATTGGGACTAGCTTAGTGGTATAAACTGGGCGACATGGACATGTTGGGCCGAAGGGCCTGTTTCCATGTTGTAAACTTCTATGATTCTATGAGAATACCCAGCCTCTGACCTGCTCTTGTAGCCACAGTATTTATATAGCTGGTCCAGTTTAGTTTCTGGTCAATGGTGACCCCCAGGATGTTGATGGTGGGGGATTCAGCGATAGTAATGCCGTTGAATGTCAAGGGGAGGTGGTTAGACTCTCTCTTGTTGGAGATGGTCATTGCCTGGCATTTATCTGGCCCGAATGTTACTTGCCACTTATCAGTCCAAGCCTGGATGTTGTCCAGGTCTTGCTGCATGCGGGCTTGGACAGCATCATTATTTGAGGGGTTGCAAATGGAACTGAACACTGTGGAATCATCAGCGAACATCCCCATTTCTGACCTTATGATGGAGGGAAGGTCATTGATGAAGCAGCTGAAGATGGTTGGGCCTAGGACACTGCCCTGAGCAACTCCTGCAGCAATGTCCTGGGGCTGAGATGATTGGCCTCCAACAACCACTACCATCTTCCTTTGTGCTAGGTATGACTCCAGCCACTGGAGAGTTTGCCCTCTGATTCCCATTGACTTCAATTTTACTGGGGCTCCTTGGTGCCACACTCGGTCAAATGCTGCCTTGATGTCAAGTGAAGTCACTCTCACCTCACCTCTGGAATTCTGCTCTTTTGTCCATGTTTGGACCAAGGCTGTAATGAGGTCTGGAGCCGAGTGGTCCTGGCGGAACCCAAACTGAGCATCGGTGAGCTGGTTATTGGTGAGTAAGTGCCGCTTGATAGCACTGTCGATGACACCTTCCATCACTTTGCTAATGATTGAGAGTAGACTGATGGGGTGGTAATTGGCCTGATTGGATTTGTCCTGCTTTTTGTGGACTGGACATACCTGGGCTATTTTCCTCATTGTCGGGTAGATGCCAGTGTTGTAGCTGTACTGGAACAGCTTGGGTAGAGGCGCAGCTCGTTCTGGAGCACAAGTCTTCAGCACTACAGCTGGGATGTTGTCGGGGCCCATAGCCTTTGCTGTATCCAGTGCACTCAGCCGTTTCTTGATATCACGTGGAGTGATTCGAATTGGCTGAAGACTGGCTTCTGTGATGGTGGGGATATCGGGAGGAGGTCAAGATGGATCATCCACTCGACACTTCTGGCTGAAGATGGTTGCAAACGCTTCAGACTTGTCTTTTGCACAAGCACCTGCTGGACTCCGCCATCATTGAGGATGGGGATGTTTACAGAGCCTCCTCCTCCCGTTAGTTGTTTAATTGTCCACCACCATTCATGACTGGATGTGGCAGGACTGCAGAGCTTTGATCTGATCCGTTGGTTGTGGAATCGCTTAGCTCTGTCTATAGCATGTTGCTTCTGCTGTTTAGCATGCATGTAGTCCTGAGTTGTAGCTTCACCAGGTTGGCACCTCATTTTTAGGGTCGCCTGGTGCTGCTCCTGGCATGCTCTTCTACACTCCTCATTGAACCAGGGTTGATCCCCCGGCTTGTTGGTAATGGTAGAGTGAGGAATATGCCAGGCCATGAGGTTACAGATTGTGCTGGAATACAATTCTGCTGCCGCTGATGGCCCACAGCTCATGGATGCCCAGTTTTGAGCTGCTTGATCTGTTCTGAATCTATCCCATTTATCACGGTGGTAGTGCCACACAACACGTTGGATGATGTTCAGTGTGAAGACGGGACTTCATCTCCACGATTTGGGTATCCTTGTACATGAATCACAAAGTAAACATGCAGGTACAGCAAGTAATTAGGAAGGCAAATGGTACGTTAGCCTTTATGGTAATGGGGTTGGAGTATAAGAGTAAGGATGTCTTGCTGCAATTATGTAAGGCTCTGGAGAGACCACACCTGGAGCACTGTGTACAATTTTGTGTCTCCTTCCCTAAGGAAGGATATACTTGCCTTAGAGGGGGTGCAATGAAGGTTCACTGGATTAATTCCTGGGATGAGAGTGTTGTCCTATGAGGAGAGATTGAGTAGAATGGGCCTGTTCACTCTGGAGTTTAGAAGATTGAAAGGTGATCTCATTGAAATATATAAAATTCTTAGAGGGCTTGACAGGGTAGATGCTGAGGGGCTATTGCCCTGGATGAAGAGTCTAGAACTCAGGGTCATAGTCTCAAGATAAGGGGTCAGCCATCTCAGACTGAGATGAGGAGGAATTTCTTCACTCAGAGGGTTGTGAAACTTTGGAATTCTCTACCCCAGAGGGCTGTGGACGCTGGGTCATTGAGTATATTCAAGACTGAGACTGATAGATTTTTGGACACTAAGGGAATCAAGGGATATGGGGATTGGGCGTGAGAAAGTAGGGTTGAGGTCGAAGATCAGCCATGATCTGATTGAATGGTGGAGCAGGCTCGAGGGGCCGAACGGCCTACTCCTATTTCTTATGTTCTTATAAATATAGAATTCAATCTCCAAAGCACCAGCAAAAATCTCAGAACACCACTGAATAAAACTGAGCTGGAATCATTCAGTCTGGTATTATCGATGACATGACATAAACAGCTCTTTGGTTCTAAAATAGTGAATCCCTCGACTCACTGTGAGCAAGTCCATGGGAGGCTGGCAGGTCGAGATCAAAGACAGACATTACATAAAGTGCTGAATGTACGATACCTGGCGTGGATTTTCAGGTTACTGGAAGTTGCAAACTGAAGGTTGCAGACGTCACAAGCGTACGGCTTTTCCTCTCCGTGATGCATGCGATTGTGAAAGACCAGCTGACATTTCTGAGCAAAGCTTTTGTCGCACATATCACACTGATAGGGCTTCTCACCTGCAACAGGTTATAGATTAGATCAGCCTGCAAGCACGACTCAAAGTGAAATTGGAAATCCTAGATAGCAAGTGAGGATACACCTTCATATACATCCAACACCTGTCCTACACAGCAGATCTGGTGTAGGAAGACATCGCAGAACACTTTTTAACAAAAGGATACAGTGAACATGAACTCACTTCCTGAAAGGGTGGTAGAGGCAGAAACCCTCAACTCATTTAAAAAGTACCTGGATGTGCACCTGAAGTGCTGTAACCTATAAGGCTATGGACCAAGTGCTGGAAAGTGGGATTGGGCTGGGTGGCTCACTTTCAGCCGGCGCGGACACGATGGGCCGAATGGCCTCCTGTGCTGCAAGTTTTCTATGATTCTATGAACTCAGAACATGGGGAAAAGCGAAACAAGAATGGTTAAGATAGGGAACTGAGGCAGGGTTTAAGAGGAAGCCAGCAGGTAGGAGGCAAGAAAGAGCGAACTGGGTAGAGAATTGCAGAGGATAAGCCTGTAATACCTGAATGGGTAGCGCTGACGGTGGAGTGAACATAGTAAGGGGTAATGAGAAGCCCGGTGCTAGAGGGGGCAGGGGCAGAGGAGGTCAAGTTTACTTTAATACTGGTCCTACCCACCCTCACAGGCCATGGTTCCATCAGCCTTCTGCCTTTCTGGGGTACATATTTGACTTGTAATCCAACAATTACTTATATGAAAAGATTGCAATGTTGGCCCAATGATTTACCAACTGATAACACTCCCACCCTATTCCATCTAATTACACCCTTCTTCATAAAGATATAAATGGAAATTAGAGCAAAATAAACAGAGATGGAGGTTCACAGTACAAGTGCCCATTCAGCCCGTTCCAATTACTTGTTCGAGCAATCCAAAATTAATCCCACTGCCCCACTCTCTCCCCCTAGCCCTGTATCAATCCAAAATTAATCCCACTGCCCCACTCTCTCCCCCTAGCCCCGTATCAATCCAAAATTAATCCCACTGCCCCGCTCTCTCCCCCTAGCCCCGTATCAATCCAAAATTAATCCCACTGCCCCGCTCTCTCCACCGAGCCCCGTATCAATCCAAAATTAATCCCACTGCCCCGCTCTCTCCACTGAGCCCCGTATCAATCCAAAATTAATCCCACTGCCCCACTCTCTCCCCCTAGCCCCGTATCAATCCAAAATTAATCCCACTGCCCCGCTCTCTCCCCCTAGCCCCGTATCAATCCAAAATTAATCCCACTGCCCCGCTCTCTCCCCCGAGCCCCGTATCAATCCAAATTTTTTTTTATTTATTCGTTCGTGGGATGTGGGCGTCGCTGGCGAGGCCGGCATTTATTGCTCATCCCTAATTGCCCTTGAGAAGGTGGTGGTGAGCCGCCTTCTTGAACCACTGCAGTCCGTGTGGTGATGGTTCTCCCACAGTGCTGTTAGGAAAGGAGTTCCAGGATTTTGACCCAGCGACGATGAAGGAACGGCGATATATTTCCAGGTCGGGATGGTGTGTGACTTGGAGGGGAACGTGCAGGTGGTGTTGTTCCCATGTGCCTGCTGCTCTTGTCCTTCTAGGTGGTAGAGGTCGCGGGTTTGGGAGGTGCTGTCGAAGAAGCCTTGGCGAGTTGCTGCAGTGCATCCTTTGGATGGTACACACTGCAGCCACAGTGTGCCGGTGGTGAAGGGAGTGAATGTTTAGGGTGGTGGATGGGGTGCCAATCAAGCAGGCTGCTTTATCTTGGATGGTGTCGAGCTTCTTGAGTGTTGTTGGAGCTGCACTCATCCAAGCAAGTGGAGAGTATTCCATCACACTCCTGACTTGTGCCTTGTCGATGGTGGAAAGGCTTTGGGGAGTCAGGAGGTGAGTCACTCGCCGCAGAATACCCAGCCTCTGATCTCCTCTCGTAGCCACAGTATTTATATGGCTGGTCCAGTTAAGTTTCTGGTCAATGGTGACCCCCAGGATGTTGATGGTGGGGGATTCGGCGATGGTAATGCCGTTGAATGTCAAGGGGAGGTGGTTAGACTCTCTCTTGTTGGAGATGGTCATTGCCTGGCACTTATCTGGCACGAATGTTACTTGCCACTTATCAGCCCAGGCCTGGATGTTGTCCAGGTCTTGCTGCATGCGGGCTCGGACTGCTTCATTATTTGAGGGGTTGCGAATGGAACTGAACACTGTGCAATCATCAGTGAACATCCCCATTTCTGACCTTATGATGGAGGGAAGGTCATTGATGAAACATGAAGATGGTTGGGCCTAGGACACTGCCTTGAGGAACTCCTGCAGCAATGTCCTGGGGCTGAGATGAGTGGCCTCCAACAACCACTACCATCTTCCTTTGCGCTAGGTATGACTCCAGCCATGACTGGAGTCACACCTAGCGCAAAGGAAGATGGTAGTGGTTGTTGGAGGCCAATCATCTCAGCCCCACGACATTGCTGCAGGAGTTCCTCAAGGCAAATTAATCCCACTGCCCCACTCTCTCCCCTTAGCCCTGTATCAATCCAAAATTAATCCCACTGCCCGGTCTCTTCCCATAGCCCTGTATCAATCCCAAACTAATCACACTGCCTCGCTCTCTCCCTCTTCTTTAAATATTGATCGCATTTTCCCTCAAAAGTTGGTCTCTGCCTCAGCCACTCCCTGCAGCAAAGCTTTCCAAGCCCCTACAAACCGTGCAAAGAAATTTCTCCCAACCTATCTCCTCACTTTCCTCGTGAGAATTTTAAACTGATGTCCTCATCACTGACTCCCCAGCCAAAGAAAATAGTCTTTCACTATTCATTCTATCAAAACTCTTCAAAATTTTGAAATATACTAGTAAATCTCTTAGTCTTCTCTGTTCAGGTGAAAACATCTCCTGTATCTCAATTATCATAGTAGATACAACACAAGAGGCAGCCATTTGTCCCATCATGCCTGTACTGGCTCTTTGAAAGAGCTATCCAATTAGTCCCGTTCCCTTGCTCTATCCCCATAGCCCTGTAATTTTTTTTTCCTATCAAGCATTTGTCCAATTCCCTTTTGAATGAGAGTATTGAGTCTGCTTCCACCACCCTTTCGGGCAGTGCATTCCAGAAAAAAATGTTCCCTCATGCCACCTCCGGCTCTTTTGCAAGAGAGTTTACCAATAATAGAGCATCAACAAGTAAGGTCAAAGCAGGAAAAATTGGTCTCAAGTCAAAATTAAAGGCTCTTCATTTGAATGCTCAGAGCATTCGTAACAAGACAGAAGAATTAGCTGCACAAAGAGATAAATGGGTTTGATCTAAACAGCTATTAGAGACATGGTTGCAAAGTGATCAAGATTGGGAACTAAATATTCTAGGGTACATGATGTTTAGAAGAAACAGGCAGAATGGAAAAGGAGGGGGTGTAGCCCTAATAATAAAGGATGACATAAGGACAGTGGTGATAAAGGATCTTGGCTCAGAAAATCAGGAACTAGAAACAGCATGGGTGGAAATAAGAAATAACAAGAGGCAGAAAATACTGGTGGGAGTAGTTTATAGGCCCCCTAATAGAACATAAGAACATAAGAAATAGGAGCAGAAGTAGGCCATATGGCCCCTCCAGCCTGCTCCACCACTCAATAAGGATGATCTTTGGCTTCAACTCCAAATACCCGCCCGATCCCCATATCCCTAAGAGCTATCCAATTAATCCCACTCCCCCTGCCCTTTCCCCATATCCCTGTAAGTTTTTTCCCCTTCAAGTATTTATCCAATTTCCTTTTGAAAGTTATTATTGAATCTGCTTCCACCGCCCTTTCAGGCAGCGCATTCCAGATCAGAACAACTCCCTGCGTAAAAAAAAAATCCTCATGTCGCCTCTGGTTCTTTTGCCAATCACCTTAAATCTGTGTCCTCTGGTTAACGACCCTTCTGCCATTGGAAGCAGTTTCTCCTTATTTACTCTATCAAAACTGTTCATGATTTTGAACAACTCTACATAATCTCCCCTTAACCTTCTCTGCTCTAAGGAGAGCAACCTTAGCTTCTGTCTCTCCACATAACCTCTCATCCCTGGAACCATTCTAGTAAATCTCCGTTGCACCCTCTCTAAGGCCTTGTGGAAGTGCATAAAGGGATACTTGATCATATTAACTCTCTATTAATTCACCTAACTCACGAATGTGGAAGTGCATGAAGGGATACTTGACCATATTAACTCTATTAATTCACTTAAACTCACATAATAAAGTTTCTCACAAAAACACATAGAAGCACAATTGTGTAATTACTTTGAGTTTCTCATGCTGATAGCTGTCCTCCCTTTAGATAGATAGGTAGCTGACTACAGGAATAAATGACCATATAGCCTTGAGACTAGCTACAGACCTACTGATAATAAAAGACAGTTTCTTAGGGAAAAGCACTTTCCCAGGCCTGGGTCCAAGATATCAAGATGGCTATGGGAATTCGAGGGTGGGTTCCCTATTTTGATTGACCAACTACCTGAGCCAATAAAGAATGTACGTGTACGCCCATATTCTGTGACAGGTGGGCGTTGTTACTGAGCTGTATAAACGTGAGCTGTTTCTTGAACTCGGCGAAGTTGTACCCTCAACCATTGTTTTGAGGTGCTCTCAGTAATAGTAGCTCACCGTTGAACAGAGTATTAATCATGAAATAATAGGAGCTTGTAACAAAGGTAATACAGTAATCATGGAGGACTTTAATCTTCATATAGACTTGGTAGATCAAATTGGCAAAGGTAGTTTGGAGGACAAGTTCATGGAATGCATTCCAGACGGTTTCCTAGAGCAATGGGTCATGGAGCCAACCAGGGAACAGGCTATGTTAGATCTTGTATTGTGTAATGAGATAGGATTAATTAGTAATCTCACAGTAAATGATCCTCTGGGGAAGAGTGATCATATCATCATAGAATTTCAAGAAGTTTCAGAGTGATGTACTTAAGTCCGAAGCTAGAGTCTTAAACTTAAATAAAGCCAATTACATAGGTATGAGGGTCGAGTTGGCGAAGCTAGGTTGGGAAATTAATGGGTATTACGGTTGAAAAGCAATGGCAAACATTTAGAGAAATATTTCAATAGTCTCAATGAATATACATTCTATTGAGAAATAAAAACTCCACAGGAAAAGTGATCCACCCATGGCTAACTAAAGAGGTTAAGGATAGTATTGGATTAAAAGAAGAGGCCTAAGCCTGAGGATTAGAAGAATTTTAGAAACTAGCAAAGGATGACCAAAAAATTGATAAAAAGGGAGAAATAGAATATGAAAGTAAACTTGCAAGAAATATAAAGACAGGTTGTAAGAGCTTCTACAAGTATGTAAAAAGGAAGAAAGTAGCAAAAGTAAACGTTGGTCCCTTAGAGGCCGAGACAGGAGAAATTATAATCGGGAATCAGGAAATGGCAGAGACGTTAAACAAATATTTTGTATCTGTCTTCACAGTAGAAGACAGAAAAAGCAAATCAGAAATAATGGGGAATCAAGGGGCTAATGAGAGTGAGGAACTTAAAGTAATTATCAGTAGAGAAAAAGTACTGGAGAAACTAATGGGACTAAAAGCTGACAAATCCTCTGGACCTGATGGCCGACATCCGAGGGTTCTAAAGGAGGTGGCTGCAGAGATAGTGGATGCATTGGTTATGATCTTCCAAAATTCTCCAGATTCTGGAATGGTCCCAGTGGATTGGAAGGCAGCAAATGTTCCTCCTTTCTTGAATAGCAGAGTGAGAGAGAAAACAGGGAACCACAGGCCAGTTGGCCTGACATCAGTCATTGGGAAAATGCTGGAATCCATTATTAAGGAAGTGGTAACAGGGCACTTAGAAAATCATAATATGATTAGGCAGAGTCAACATGGTTTTATGAAAGGGAAATCATGTTTGACAAATCTATTAGAGTTTTTTGAGGATGTAACTAGCAGGGTAAATAAAGGGGAACCAGTGGATGTAGTATTTTTGGATCTTCAAAAGGCATTCGGTAAGGTGCCACATAAAAGGTTGTTACACAAGATAAGGACTCATGGGGTTGGGGGTAATATATTAGCATCGACAGAGGATTGGTTAACGAACAGAAAACAGAGGGTAGGGATAAATGGGTCATTTTCAGGTTGGCAGGCTGTAACTAGTGGGGTGCCGCAAGGATCAGTGCTTGGGCCTCAGCTATTTACAATCTATATTAATGACTTAGATGAAGGGACTGAGTGTAATGTATCCAACTTTGCTGATGATGCAAAGCTAAGTGGGAAAATAAGCAGTGAGGTGGACACAGAGCGCAAAGGGATACAGACAGGTTAAGTGAGTGGGCAAGGAGATGGCAGATGGAGTATAATATGGGAAATGTGAGGTTGTTCACTTTGGTAGGAAGAATAGAAAAACAAAATATTTTTTAAATGGTGAGAAACTATTAAATATTGTTGTCCAGAGACACTTGGGAGTCCTGGTACAAGAAACATAAAAAGTTAGCATGTAGACACAGCAAGCAATTAGGAAACCAAATGGCCTGTTAACCTTTATTGCAAGGGGGTTGGAGTACAAGAGTAAGGAAGTCTTACTACAATTGTACAGGGCTTTGGTGAGACCTCACCTGGAGTACTGCGTACAGATTTGGTTTCCTTATCTAAGGATATACTTACCTTTGAGGCGGTGCAATGAAGAGTTATTAGATTAATTCCTGGGATGAGAGGGTTGTCCTATGAGGAGAGATTGAGTAGAATGGGTATATACTCTCTGGAATTTAGAAGAATGAGAGGTGATCTCATTGAAACATAAAAGATTCTGAGGGGGCTTGACAGGGTAGATGCTGAGAGGTTGTTTCCCCTGGCTGGAGACTCTAGAACTGGGGGGCATAATCACAGGTTAAGGGGTCAGCCATTTAAGACTGAGATGAGGAGGAATTTCTTCACTCAGAGGGTTGCGAATCTTTGGAATTCTTTACCCCAGAGGGCTGTGGATGCTAAGTCGTTGAGTATATTCAAGGTAGATAGATTTTTGGACTCTAGGGGAATCAAGGGATAATGGAGATCGGGCAGGAAAGTGGTGTTGAGTTTGAAGATCAGCCATGATTTGATTGAATGGTGGAGCAGGCTCGAGGGGCCGAATGGCCTACTCCCGCTCCAATTTCTTATGTTCTATGATCACCTTGAATCTGTGTCCTCTGGTTACCCACCCTTCTGCCACTGGAAACAGTTTCTCTTTACTGTCAAAACCGTTCATGATTTTGAACACCTCTATCAAATCTCCCCTTAACCTTATCTGTTCGAAGAACAATCCCAGCTTCTCCAGCCCAGAATTGAACACAATACTCCAGTTGAGGCCTAACCAGTGTTTTACAAAGGTTTAGCATAACTTCCTTGCTTTTGTACTCTATGTCTCTATTAATAAAGCCCAGGATTCCATATGCTCTTTTAACAGGCTTCTCAACTTGTCATAAGAAATAGGAGTAGACCATACGGCCCCTCGAGCCTGCACCGCCATTCAATAAGATCATGGCTGATCTTCAACCTCAACTCCACTTTCCCGCCCATTCCCCACCTTAGTGTCCAAAAAGCTATCGATCTCAGTCTTGAACATACTCAATGACTGAGCATCCACAGCCCTCTGGGGTAGAGAATTCCAAAGATTCACAACCCTCAGTGAAGAAATTTTTCCCCATCTCAGTCCTAAATGGTTGACCTCTTTCTTATCTTGAAACTATGCCCCCTGGTTCTAGACTCTCCAGCCAGGGGAAACTGCCTCTCACCAACTATCCTATCAGGCCCTCTAAGAATTTTATACGTTTCAGTGAGATCACCTCTCATTCTTCTAAACTCCAGAGAATATAGAATCATAGAAAGTTACGACACAGAAGGAGGCCATTCAGCCCATCGCGTCCGCACCGGCCGACAAAGAGCTATCCAGCTTAATCCCACTTTCCAGCACTTGGTCCGTAGCCCTGTAGGTTACGGCACGTCAAGTACACATCCAAGTACTTTTTAAAAAGAGTTCAGGGTTTCTGCCTCTACCACCCTCTCAGGCAGTGAGTTCCAGATCCCCACCATTCTCTGGGTGAAAAACATTCTCCTCAGTTCCCCTTTAATCCTTCTACCAATTACTTTAAATCTATGCCTCCTCTACTAAGGGAAATAGGTCCTCCCTATCCACTCTATCTAGTCCCATCATAATTTTATACACCTCAATTAAATCTCCCCTCAGCCTCCTTTGTTCCAACGGAAACATCCCCAGCCTATCCAATCTTTTCTCATAGCTAAAATTCTCCAGCCCTGGCAACATCCTCAAAAAATCTTCTTTGTACCTTCTCTAGTGCAATCACATCTTTCTTGTAATGTGGTGACCAGAACTGTGCGCAGTACTCAAGCTGTGGCCTAACCAATGTTTCATACAGTTCTAGCATAACCTCCCTCCTTTTATATTCTATGCCTTGGCTAATAAAGGAAAGTATCCCGTATGCCTTTTTAAACATCTTATCTACCTGTCCTGTTACCTTCAGGGATCTGTGGACATGCACTCCAAGGTCCCTCACTTCCTCTACACCTCTCAGTATCCTCATATTTATTGTGTACTCCCTTGTCTTGTTTGCTATCCCCAAATGCATTACTTCACACTTTTCTGGATTGAACTCCATTTGCCACTTTTCTGTCCACCTGATCAGTCCACTGATATCTTCCTGCAGTCTTTAGCTTTCCTCCTCACTATCAACCACAATTTTTATATCATCTGCAAACTTCTTGATCAAGCCCCCTAAATTCAAGTCCAAATCATTAATACAGATCACAAAAAGCAAGGGACCTTGCGGAACCCCACTGGAAATAGTCTTCCAGTTGCAAAAACACCCGCCATTACCCTTTGCTTCCTGCCACTGAGCCAATTTTGGGCCAACTAGCCACTTTCCCTTAGATCCTATGGGCTTTTACTTTTTTGACCAGTCTGCTATGTCAAAAGCCTTGCTAAAATCCATGTACACTACATCAAACGTGTTACCCTCATCAACCCTCCTTAAAAAAGTCAATCAAGTTAGTCAGACACGACCTTCCGGTAACAAATCCGTGCTGACTGTCCTTGATTAATCCGTGCCTTTCTAAATGACAATTTATTCTGTCCCTCAGAATTAATTCCAATAATTTGCCCACCACCGAGGTTAGACTGACTGGCCTGTCATTACTCGGTCGATCTCTTTCTCCCCTTTTAAACAACAGTTACAGCGTTAGCAGTCCTCCAATACTCCGGCACACGCCTGTAGCCAGGGAGGATTGGAAAATGATGGTCAGAGCCTCCGCTATTTCCTCCTTTGCTTCTCTTAACAGCCTGGGATACATTTCACTATCACTGTTTATTCCATCCAATATTTCAGACTCCTCCTCAACGACAATCTCTGCATCGTCCCCCTCTTTTGTGAAGACAGACGCAAAGTATTCATTAAGAACCATATCCACATCTTCCGCCTCCACACAAAGGTTACCTTTTTGGTCGCTAATAGGCCCTACTCTTTCCTTAGTTTTCCTCTTGCTCTTAATGTATTCATAAAACATTTTTGGGTTTTCCTTAATTTTACTTGCCAATATTTTTTCATATCCTCTCTTTGTTTTCCTAATTTCCTTTTTAATTTCATCCCTGCACTTTCTATACTCCTCTAAGCTTTCTGCAGTATTGAGCTCTCGGTGTCTGACATAAGCTTCCCTTATCTGACTATAAGCCCATTATACTCAATCTCTCCTCATAGGACAACCCGCTCATCCCAGGAATCAATCTAGTGAACCTTTGTTGCACCCCCTCTAACGCAAGTATATCCTTCCTTAGGTAAGGAGACCAAAATTGCACATAGTACTCCAAGTGTGGTCTTACCAGAACCCTATATAATTGCAATAAGACTTCCTTACTCTTGTACTCCAACCTTCTTGCAATAAAGGCCAATATAACATTTGCCTTCCGAACTGCTTGCTGTACCTGTATGCTAACTTTTTGTGTTTCTTCTACGAGGATACCCAAGTCCCTCTGAACAACAACATTTAATAGTTTCTCACCATTTAAAAAATATTCTGTTTTTCTATTCTTCCCACCAAAGTGAATAATTTCACATTTCCCCACATTATACTCCATCTGCCACCTTCTTGCCCACTCA
Source organism: Heptranchias perlo (assembly GCF_035084215.1). NCBI lineage: Eukaryota > Metazoa > Chordata > Chondrichthyes > Hexanchiformes > Hexanchidae > Heptranchias > Heptranchias perlo. Next base: position 523,059 of record NC_090337.1, read on the forward strand.
CTTAACCTGTCTAAACCCCTTTGCAGACTCTGTCCTCCTCACAGCTTACTTTCCCACCTAGCTCTGCACCATCAACAAAGTTGGATACATTACATTCGCTCCCTTCACCAAAGTCATTAATATAGATTGTGGATGACGGGATAGAGAGCCACATATCCAAGTTTGCCGATGACACAAAGATAGGCAGCATTGTAAGCAGTGTAGATGGAAGCATAAAATTACAGAGAGATATTAATAGATTAAGTGAATGGGCAAAACTGTGGCAAATGGATTTCAATGTAGGCAAGTGTGAGGTCATCCACTTTGGTCCTGAAAAGGATCAATCAGAGTACTTTCTAAATGGTGAAAAACTCAAAACAGTGGAGGTCCAAAGAGACCATGGGGTCCATGTACATGGATTAACATGTCATGGACAGGTACAGAAAATAATCAAAAAGGCTAATGGATTGCTGGCCTTGATATCCAGAGGACTAGAATACAAGGGCGCATATCATAAGAGATAGGAGCAGGAGTAGGCCATTCGGCCCCTCGAGCCTGCTCCGCCATTTAATGAGATCATGGCTGATCTGATTTTTACCTCAACTCCACTTTCCCGCCCTTTCCCCATATCCTTTAACTCCTTTGCTGATCAAAAATTTGTCTAACTCAGTCTTGAATGTATTCAATGACTCAGCCTCCACAGCTTTTTGGGGTAAAGAATTCCAAAGATTCACAACCCTCTGGGAGAAGAAATTCCTCCTCATTTCCGTCCTAACCTGGCGACCCCTTATTCTGAGACTATGCCCCCTAGTTTTAGATTCCCCCATGAGGGGTAACATCCTCTCAGCATCTACGCTTCCGAGTCCCCTCAGAATTTTGTATGTTTCAGCAAGATCCCCTCTCATTCTTCTAAACTCCAATGAGTATAGACCCAACCTGTTCAATCTTTCCTCATAAGAAACCCTTCTATACCCGGAATCAACCTAGTGAACCGTCTCTGAACCGCCTCCAATGTAAGTATGTCCTTCCTTAAATAAGGGCACCAGAACTGTTCGCAGTACTCCAGGTGTGGTCTCACCAGCACCCTGTACAGTTGTAGCATGACTTCCCTGCTTTTATACTCCATCCTCTGAGAAATAAAGGCCAATATTCCGATTGCCTTCCGGATTACCTGCTGCACCTGTATGTTGACTTTTTGTGTTTCATGTACGAAGACACCCAGATCCCTCTGTACCGCAGCATTTTGTAGTATTTCTCCATTCAAATAATATTTTGCTTTTTTATTTTTCCTTCCAAAGTGGATGACTTCACATTTTCCCACATTATATTCCATCTGCCAAATTTTTGCCCATTCGCTTAACCTGTCAATATCCCTTTGCAGACACTTTGTGTCCTCATCGCAACTTGCTTTTCCACCTATCTTTGTATCATCAGCAAATTTGGCCACAAGACACTCTGTTCCTTCATCCAAGTCATTGATATATATTGTAAATCGTTGAGGCCCCAGCACTGAACCCTGCGACGCCCCACTAGTTACAGATTGCCATTTTGAAAATGACCCTTTTATCCCGACTCTTTGTTTTCTGTTAGTTAGCCAATCCTCTATCCATGCCAGTATATTACCCCCAACACCATGAGCTCTTATCTTACGCAGTAATCTTTTATGTGGCACCTTATCGAATGCCTTTTGGAAATCCAAATATACTGCATCCATTGGTTCCCCTTTATCCACCCTGCCCGTTACTTCCTCAAAGAATGCTAATAAATTTGTCAGACATGATTTCACCTTCATAAAACCATGTTGACTCTCCTCGATTGTATTATGAGTCTCCAAATGTCCTGCTACTTCTTCCTTAATAATGGATTCTAGCATTTTCCCAATGACAGATGTTAGGCTAACTGGTCTATAGTTACCTGCTTTCTGTCTCACTCCCTTCTTGAATAGGGGTGTTACGTTTGCGGTTTTCCAATCCGATGGGACCTTTCCAGAATCTAGTGAATTCTGGAAGATTACAACCAATGCATCCACTATCTCTGCAGCCACTCCCTTTAAGACCCTCGGATGCAAGCCATCAGGTCCAGGGGACTTGTCAGCCTTTAGGCCCATTAGTTTACCTAGTACTTTTTCTCTAGTGATAGTGATTGTTTTTAGTTCCTCCCTCCCCTTTGCCCCTTGATTTTCTCCTATTATTGGTATATTATTAGTGTCTTCTACTGTGAAGACAGATACAAAATATCTGTTCAATTCCTCTGCCATTTCCTTGTTTTCCATTATTATTTCCCCAGTCTCATCCTCTAAGGGACCAATGTTTACTTTAGCTACCCTCTTCCTTTTTATATACTTGTAGAAGCTTTTACTGTCAGTTTTTATATTTCTTGCTAGTTTACTCTCATAATCTATTTTCTCCCTCTTTATTGTTCTTTTAGTCATCCTTTGCTGATTTTTAAAGTTTTCCCAATCTTCGGGCTTACCAGTAATCTTTGCCATGTTGTATGCTTTTTCTTTTAACCTGATACTATCCTTGACTTCCTTGGTTAGCCATAGTTGGTCGAAGTTATGCTGCAGCTATACAAAGCCCTGCTTAGAACACACCTGGGATACTGTGTTCAGTTCTGGGCACCGCACCTTAGGAAAGATATAATGACCTTGGAGGGAGTGCAATGAAAGTTTACTAGAATAATACCTGACTCCAAGGGTTAAATTATGAGGAGAGATTACACAAACTAGGGTTGTATTGAGGGGTGACTTGATCGAAGTTTTCAAGACATTAAGGGGAACTGATAGGGCGCATAGAGAGAGAGCGGAGTGCAGGATCAGTGATAAAGGGAGGAGAGAGGAGAGCGCGGGATCGGCAATAAAAGGAGGGGAGAGAGAGGAGAGCGCGGGATTGGCAATAAAAGGAGGGGAGAGAGAGGAGAGCGCGGGATCGGCAATAAAAGGAGGGGAGAGAGAGGAGAGCGCGGGATTGGCGATAAAAGGAGGGGAGAGAGAGGAGAGCGCGGGATTGGCAATAAAAGGAGAACATAAGAACATAAGAAATTGGAGCAGGAGTAGGCCAATCGGCCCCTCGAGCCTGCTCCGCCATTCAATAAGATCATGGCTGATCTGATCCCAACCACAAATCTAAAGAACACAAGAAGTCGGAGCAGGACCCGGCCACATAGCCCCTGGGCCCTCTCCGCCACCCACAGGGCATTGACCGATCCGAACTCAGCTTCATGTCCAATTTCCTGCCCGCTCCCCATAACCCCTAATTCCCTTTACTTCTAGGAGAGAGGAGAGCGCGGGATTGGCGATAAAAGGAGGGGAGAGAGAGGAGAGCGCGGGATTGGCGATAAAAGGAGGGGAGAGAGAGGAGAGCGCGGGATTGGCGATAAAAGGAGGGGAGAGAGAGGAGAGCACGGGATTGGTGATAAAAGGAGGGGAGAGAGAGGAGAGCGCGGGATTGGCGATAAAAGGAGGGGAGAGAGAGGAGAGCGCGGGATTGGCGATAAAAGGAGGGGAGAGAGAGGAGAGCGCGGGATTGGCGATAAAAGGAGGGGAGAGAGAGGAGAGCGCGGGATTGGTGATAAAAGGAGGGGAGAGAGAGGAGAGCGCGGGATTGGCGATAAAAGGAGGGGAGAGAGAGGAGAGCACGGGATTGGTGATAAAAGGAGGGGAGAGAGAGGAGAGCGCGGGATTGGCGATAAAAGGAGGGGAGAGAGAGCGGAGCGCGGGATTGGTGATAAAAGGAGGGGAGAGAGAGGAGAGCACGGGATTGGCGATAAAAGGAGGAGGGGAGAGAGAGGAGAGCACGGGATTGGTGATAAAAGGAGGGGAGAGAGAGGAGAGCACGGGATTGGCGATAAAAGGAGGGGAGAGAGAGGAGAGCACGGGATTGGCGATAAAAGGAGGGGAGAGAGAGGAGAGCGCGGGATTGGTGATAAAAGGAGGGGAGAGAGAGGAGAGCACGGGATTGGCGATAAAAGGAGGGGAGAGAGAGGAGAGTGCGGGATTGGCGATAAAAGGAGGGGAGAGAGAGGAGAGCACGGGATTGGCGATAAAAGGAGGGGAGAGAGAGGAGAGCGCGGGATTGGCGATAAAAGGAGGGGAGAGAGAGGAGAGCGCGGGATTGGCGATAAAAGGAGGGGAGAGAGAGGAGAGCGCGGGATTGGTGATAAAAGGAGGGGAGAGAGAGGAGAGCGCGGGATTGGTGATAAAAGGAGGGGAGAGAGAGGAGAGCGCGGGATTGGTGATAAAAGGAGGGGAGAGAGAGGAGAGCGCGGGATTGGTGATAAAAGGAGGGGAGAGAGAGGAGAGCGCGGGATTGGCGATAAAAGGAGGGGAGAGAGAGGAGAGCGCGGGATTGGCGATAAAAGGAGGGGAGAGAGAGGAGAGCGCGGGATTGGCGATAAAAGGAGGGGAGAGAGAGGAGAGCGCGGGATTGGCGATAAAAGGAGGGGAGAGAGAGGAGAGCGCGGGATTGGCGATAAAAGGAGGGGAGAGAGAGGAGAGCACGGGATTGGCGATAAAAGGAGGGGAGAGAGAGGAGAGCGCGGGATTGGCGATAAAAGGAGGGGAGAGAGAGGAGAGCGCGGGATTGGCGATAAAAGGAGGGGAGAGAGAGGAGAGCACGGGATTGGCGATAAAAGGAGGGGAGAGAGAGGAGAGCGCGGGATTGGCGATAAAAGGAGGGGAGAGAGAGGAGAGCGCGGGATTGGCGATAAAAGGAGGAGGGAGGAGGGAGGAGAGCGCGGGATCGGTGATAAAAGGAGGGGAGAGAGAGGAGAGCGCGGGATTGGCGATAAAAGGAGGGGAGAGAGAGCGGAGCGCGGGATCGGTGATAAAAGGATGAGCGAGAAGGGAGAGTGTGGAGCGTGGGATCGGTGATAATAGGAGCAGCGAGAGAGGAGAGCGCGCCAAGCGCAGGATCAGGGATAAAAGGCAGAGAGAGGAGAGAGAGCGCGGAGCACGGGCGGGGAGAGGGGTGAAAAACACCTAAAGTAACGTCAGCACAAGGGAAGGAGCTGATTAGTGAGTAGGTGAGTGTTTTCTTTTAAGTCTTCATGTTTATTTTTGTTAGGTTTAGATAATAATATAATAAATTGAGGCATGGCAGGGCACCTCAGTCTCGTTGAATGCATATCCTGTGCCATGTGGGAACTGCAGGATGCTTCCCGTGTCCTGGCCAACCACAGGTGCAGGAAATGTCATCAGCTGGAGGAGCTCCAGCACCGGGTTTCAGAACTTGAGCAGCAGCTGGTGTCACTGCAGTGCATCCGCGAGGTTGAGAGTTTTGTGGATAGCACATTTCAGGAGGTGGTCACCCCACAGCTTGAGAGTGAGGCAGAGATTGACTGGGTGACCGTCAGACAGACAAGGTGGGCCAGGCAGGTCGTGCAGGAGTTCCCCGAGGGCATCTCACTCTCTAACCAGTATTCAGTTCTGAATAACGGTGGGGGAAGAGGGTTCTGCTGCGAGTACAGCCAGAGCCAAGTCCACAGCACCATGGATGGCTCAGCTGTACCGGGAGAGGGGGGGTGGAGAAAGGTCAGGACAGCAATAGTGATAGGGGACTCTATAGTTAAGGGAATAGACAGGCGTTTCTGTGGCCGGAGATGAGATTCCAGGATGGTATGTTGCCTCCCTGGTGCCAGGGTCAAGGATGTCACCAAGTGGCTGCAGAACATTCTGGAGGGGGAGGATGAACAGTCAGAGGTTGTGATCCATATCGGTACCAACGACATAGGTAGAAACAGGGATGAGGTCCTGCAGGCAGATTTTAAGGAGTTAGGAAAGAGATTAATAAGCAGGACCTCAAAAGGTAGTAATCTCTGGGTTAATCCCGGTGCCACACACTAGTGAGTATAGAAATAGGAGGTTAGTGCAGATGAATGCGTGGCTGGAGAGATGGTGCAGGAGGGACGGCTTTAGATTCCTGGGGCATTGGGACCGGTTCTGGGGAAGGTGGGATCTGTACAAGCTGGAGGGGTTGCACCTCAACAGGGCAGGGACCAATACCCTTGCAGGGAGATTTGCTAGTGCTGTGGGGTAGGGTTTAAACGAGCTTGGCAGGGGGATGGGAACCTGAGCGTAGATTCAGAAGGGAGAGAAGCAGAGCTGGAAATGGAAGGCAGAAAATTAGTAAGTGAGTTTGGAAGGCAGAGGAAACAAAGGTTAGAAACTAGACAACAAAGGAGTTTGGCAGTGCTTAATGGTGTAAACTTCAATGCAAGGAGTCCAGTGAATAAGGCAGATGAGCTGAGGGCACAGATAGACACGTGGCAGTATGATATCTTAGCTATAACTGAAACACGGCTTAAACAGGGGCAGGAATGGCAGCTGAACATTCCTGGTTACAGGGTTTTCAGACGAGATAGAGAGAGGAATAAAGAAACAATTAAGGCAGTGAGGAGGGATGATAGAGCCATGGAAAAGATACAGCACAGAAGGGGGCCATTCGGCCCATCATGTCCACACCGGCTCCAAGAACAACCAGATGCCCATTCCAATCCCACCTTCCAGCACCTGGTCCGTAGCCCTGCAGCTTACAGCACTTTAGGTGCAGGTCCAGGTACTTTTTAAAAAGAGTTGAGGGTCCCTGCCTCTACCACCAATTCTTGCAGCGAATTCCATACACCCACCACCCTCTGGGTAAAAAAGTTTTTCCTCATGTCCCCTCTAATCCTTCCGCCAATCAGCTTAAATCTATGTCCTCTAGTTCTTGAACTCTCCGCTAGGGGAAACAGGTACTTCCTGTCTCCTCTATCTGGGCCCCTCATAATTTTATACACCTCAATCAAGTCTCCCCTCAGCTTCCTCCACTCCAAGGAAAACAACCCCAGCCTATCCAATTTTAGACAGTTCCATCATTACATCCCTGATTTTGTATTCTATACCTCGGCTAATAACGGAGAGCATTCCGTATGCCTTCTTCACAACCTTATCTACCTGTACTGCCACCTTCAGGGACCTGTGCACATGCACTCCAAGGTCTCTCACTTCCTCTACCCCTCAATATATTCCCGTTTACTGCGTATTCCCTTTTACTGTTTGCCTTCCCTAAGTGCATTACCTCACACTTCTCTGGGTTGAACTCCATTTGCCACTTTTCCGCCCACTCCACCAACCCATTGATATCTTCTTGGAGTCTACAGCTATCCTCTTCGCTATCAACTACACGGCCAATTTTTGTGTCGTCTGCAAATTTGCCAATCATGCCCCATACGTTCAAGTCTAAATCATCGATATATACCACAAACAGCAAGGGACCCAACACTGAGCCCTGTGGCACACCACTGGAAACGGATTTCCATTCGCAAAGACATCCATCGACTTTTACCCTTTGTTTCCTGTGTCTGAGCGAATTTTGGATCCAACTCACCACATTTTCCTGCATCCCATGGGCTTTTACCTTTCTGACCAGTCTGCCACGTGGGACCTTGTCAAATGCCTTACTAAAATCCATGTAGACAACATCCACTGCATTACCCTCATCAATCCTCCTAGTCACTTCCTCAAAGAATTCAATCAGATTTGTAAGGCATGACCTTCCCTGAACAAATCCATGCTGACTATCCCTGATTAAACCATGCCTTTCCAAGTGACAGTTTATCCTATCTCTCAGTATTGATTCTAATAGTTTGCCCACCACCGAGGTAAGACTGACCGGCCTATAATTGTTCGGCCTTTCCCTCGTACCCTTTTTAAACAACGGTACTACGTTTGCAGTCTTCCAGTCCTCCAGTACCTCCCCTGTATCTAGTGAGGATTGGAAAATGATCCTCAGAGCATCCGCTATTTCCTCCCTGGCTTCCTTCAATAGCCCAGGAAACAATCCATCCGGCTCTGGTGACTTACCAACTTTCAAGGATTCCGGTCCCTCTAGTACTTCCTCTCTCGTAATGTTTACCTTATCCAATATTTCACACCTCTCCTCTTTAACTACTACGTCCGGATCATCCCTTTCCTTTGTGAATACAGAGACAAAATATTCATTTAAAACCCTACCCACATCCTCTGCTTCTACACACAAGTTACCCTTATAATGATATGTTAGATCATCAAATGAGGCCATATGGGTTGAAGTAAAGAACAAAAATGGGGCAATCACACTGCTGGGAGTGCACTATAGACCCCCAAATAATTAGAGGGAGATAGAAGAGCAAATATGTAGGCAAATTTCTGAGAAGTGCAATAACAATAGGGCAGTAATAGTAAGAGATTTCAACTACCCGAATATTAACTGGGATACAAACAATGTGAAGGGGAGAGGGTGCAAAATTCTTAAATTGCATTCAGGAGAACCTTTATTAGCCAGTATGTAGCAAGCTCAAGAGGGGGAGCAGTTCTGGATTTAGTTTTAGGGAATGAAGCTGGACAGATGGAAGGAGTATCAGTGGGAGAGCATTTTAGTGGTAGTGATCATAATTCAGTTAGATTTAGCATAGTTATAGAAAAGGACAAAGATAGAACAGGAGTAAAAGTTCTAAATTGGGAAAAAGCCAATTTTACTAAGCTGAGAATTGATTTAGCAAAAGTGGACTGGAAACAGCTACTTGAAGATAAATCAGTGTCAGAGCAGTGGGAGGCATTCAAGGGGAAGATTCAAGGGGTTCACAGTAAACATGTTCCCACAAAGAAAAAGGGTGGGACTCCCAAATCTAGACCCCCCCCCCTGGATGACAAGGAGCATACATGGTCGACGGGTGTTTTTGTGACTGGAAGGCTGTTTTCAGTGGGGATCTGCAGGGCTCAGTACTAGGTCACTTGCTTTTTGTGATATATATTAATGATTTGGACTTAAATGTAGGGGGCATGATTAAGAAGTTTGTAGATGATACAAAAATTGGCCGTGTGGTTGATAGTGAGGAGGAAAGCTGTAGACTGCAGGAAGATATCAATGGACTGGGCAGCAAAGTGGCAAAATGGAATTCAATCTGGAGAACCGTGAGGTAATGCATTTGGGAAGGGCAAACAAAAAAAGGGAGTACACAATAAATGGGAGGATACTGAGAGGTGTGGAGGAAGTGAGGGACCTTGGAGTGCATGTCCACAGATCCCTGAAGGTAGCAGGACAGGTAGATAAGGTGGTTAAGGCTGCATACGGGATACTTTCCTTTATTAGCCGAGGCATAGAATATAAGAGCAGGGAGGTTATGCTGGAACTGTATAAAACACTAGTTAGGCCACAGCTTGAGTACTGTGTACAGTTCTGGTCACCACATTACAGGAAGGATGTGATTGCACTAGAGAGGGTATAGGGGAGATTTACGAGGATGTTGCCATTTTAGCTATGAGGAAAGATTGGATAGGCTGGGATTATTCTCTTTGGAAAAGGGGAAACTGAGGGGAGATTTAATTGAGGTGTATAAAATTATGAGGGGCCTCGATAGAGTGGATAGGGAGGACCTATTTCCTTTAGCAGAGAGGTCAATAACCGGGGGCATAGATTTAAAGTGATTGGTAGAAGGATTAGAGGGGAGCTGAGGATAATTTTCTTCACCCAGAGGGTGGTGGGGGTCTGGAACTCACTGCCTCAAAGGGTGGGAGAGGCAGAAATCCTCAACTCATTTAAAAAGTATCTGGACGCGCACCTTAAGTGCCGAAACCCACAGGGCTACGGACCAGGTGCTGGAAAGTGGGATTAGGCTGGGTGGCTCATTTTCGGCCAGCGAGGACATGATGGGCCGAATGGCCTCCTTCTGTGCTGTAAATTTTCTATGATTCTACGGTACATGGTAAGACAAGGCAAAAAAAGGGAAGCTTATGTCAGACACCAAGAGCTCAATAACGCAGAAAGCCTAGAGGAGTGGAGGGTAAAACTGAAAAGGAAATTCGGAAAGCAAAGAGAGAGCGTAAAAAATACTGGCAAGTAAAATTAACGAAAACCCAAAAATGTTTTATAAATACAGAAAGAGCAAGAGGGTAAACTAAGGAAAGCATAGCGCCTATTAGAGACCAAAAAGGTAACCTACACGTGGAGGTGGAAGATGTGGATTCTTAATGAATACTTTGGGTCTGTCTTCACAAACGAGGGATAGCAATGCGAAGATTGTAGTTAAGGAGGAGGAGGAGTGTGAAATATTGGATGGGATAAACATAGTGAGAGAGGAAGTATTAAGGGGATTTAGCATCTTTGAAAGTAGATAAATCGCCAGGCCCGGATGAAATGTATCCCAGGTGGTTTAGAGAAGCAAGGGAGGAAATAGAGGAGGTTCTGACCATCATTTTCCAATCCTCCCTGGCTACAGGTGTGGTGCTGGAGGATTGGAGGACTGCTAACATTGTACCATTGTTTAAAAAGGGAGAAAGAGATAGACTGAGTAATTATAGGCCAGTCAGCCTAACCTCGGTGGTGGGCTAATTATTGGAATCAATTCTGAGGGACAGCATAAATCGACATTTAGAAAGGCACGGGTTTGTTGGGAGTAGGTCGTGTCTGACTAACTTGATTGAATTTTTTGAGGCGGTAACAAGGAGGGTCGACGAGGGTTACACAATTAATATAGTGCACACAGATTTTAGCAAGGCTTTTGACAAGATCCCACATGGCAGAGTGGTCAAAAAAAGTAAAAGCCCATGGAATCCAAGGGAAGGTGTCTAGTAGGTTCCTAAATTGGCTCAGTGACAGGAAGCAAAGGGTAATGGTTGACGCGTGTCTTTGTGACTGGAAGGCTGTTTCCAGTGGGGTTCCGCAAGGCTCAGTACTCGGTCCCTTGCTTTTTGTGGCATATATTAATGATTTGGACTTGAATATGGGGGACTTGATAAAGAAGTTTGCAGATGATAGGGTACTTTCTAAATGGTAAAAAGTTAAAAACAGTGGATATCCAAAGGGACTTAGGGGTTCAGGTACATAGATCATTGAAGTGTCATGAACAGGTGCAGAAAATAATCAATAAGGCTAATGGAATGCTGGCCTTTATATCTGGAGGACTGGAGTACAAGGGGGCAGAAGTTATGCTGCAGCTATACAAAACCCTGGTTAGACCGCACCTGGAGTACTGTGAGCAGTTCTGGGCACCGCACCTTCGGAAGGACATATTGGCCTTGGAGTGCAGCGTAGGTTTACTAGAATGATACCCAGACTTCAAGGGTTAAGTTACGAGGAGAGATTACACAAATTGGGGTTGTATTCTCTAGAGTTTCGAAGGTTAAGGGGTGATCTGATCGAAGTTTATAAGATATTAAGGGGGAACAGATAGGGTGGATAGAGAGAAACTATTTCCGCTGGGGATTTTAGGAGTTGGGGGCACAGTCTAAAAATTAGAGCCAGACCTTTCAGGAGTGTGATTAGAAAACATTTCTACACACAAAGGGTGGTAGAAGTTTGGAACTCTCTTCCGCAAACAGCAATTGATACTAGCTCAATTGCTAAATTTGTAAATCTGAGATAGATAGCTTTTTGGCAACCAAAGGTATTAAGGGATATGGGCCAAAGGCAGGTATATGGAGTTAGATCACAGGTCAGCCATGATCTTATCAAATGGCAGAGCAGGCATGAGGGACTGAATGGCCGACTCCTGTTCCTATGTTCCTATTATAATTTCTCCTGCCTCTCAGGGATCCATGTTTACTTTCGCTAATCTCTTCCTTTTTACATACTTGTAGAAGCTCTTGCAATCTGTTTTTATATTTCTTGCTAGTCTACTCATATTCAATTATCTCCCTCTTTACCAATTGCTTGATCATTCTTTGCTAAATTTCTAAAGCCCTCCCAATCCTCAGGCTAACTACTCTTTTTGGCAACATTATAAGCCTCTTTTAACTTAATACTATCCTTAACTTCTCTAGTTAGCCATTGTTGCATCACTTTTCCCATGGAGTTTTTATTCCTCAAGGGAATGTATATTCATTGAGAATTGTGAATTATTTCTTTATATATTTGCCATTGCTTATCTACCGTCATTTAAGAATCAAACCAGATGGACCACCTGGCATCGGACCGCTAGGCACTAGGCACGACAATGGCAAACCAAGCCCAGTCGACCCTACGAAGTCCTCCTCACTAACATCTGGGGACTTGTGCCAAAATTGGGAGAGCTGTCCCACAAACAAGTCAAGCAACAGCCTGATAGAGCCATACTCACAGAATCATACCTTTCAGCCAATGTCCCAGACTCTTCCATCACCATCCCTGGGTATGTCCTGTCCCACCGGCAAGACAGACTGACCAGAGGTGGCGGTACAGTGAGAAACAGTCAGGAGGGAGTGGCCCTGGGAGTCCTCAATATTGACTCCGGACCCCATGAAATCTCATGGCATCAGGTCAAACATGGGCAAGGAAACCTCCTGCTGATTACCACCTACCGTCCTCCTTCAGCTGATGAATCAGTCCTTCTCCATATTGAGCACCACCTGGAGGAAGCACTGAGGGTAGCAAGGGCACAGAATGTACTCTGGGTGGGGGACTTCAATGTCCATCACCAAGAGTGGCTCGGTAGCACCACTACTGACCGAGCTGGCCGAGTCCTGAAGGACATAGCTGCTGGACTGCGCCTGCAGCAGGTGATGAGCGAACTAACACGAGGGAAAAACCTACTTGACCTCGTCCTCACCAATCTACCTGTCGCAGATGCATCTGTCCATGACAGTATTGGTAGAAGTGACCACTGCACAGTCCTCATGGAGACGAAGTCCTGTCTATGCACTGAGGACACCATCCAACGTGTTGTGTGGCACTACTACCGTGCTAAATGGGAAAGATTCAGAACAGATCTAGCAGCTCAAAACTGGGCATCCATGAGGCGCTGTGGGCCATCAGCAGCAGCAGAATTGTATTCCAGCACAATCTGTAACCTCATGGCCCGGCATATTCCTCACTCAACCATTACCAACAAGCCAGTGGATCAACCCTGGTTCAATGAGGAGTGTGGAAGAGCATGCCAGGAGCAGCCAGGAGTACCTAAAAATGAGGTGCCAACCTGGTGAAGCTACAACTCAGGACTACATGCATGCTAAACAGCGGAAGCAACATGCTATAGACAGAGCTAAGCGATTCCACAACTAACGGATCGGATCAAAGCTCTGCAGTCCTGCCACATCCAGTCGTGAATGGTGGTGGACAATTAAACAACTAATGGGAGGAGGAGGCTCTGCAAACATCCCCATTCTCAATGATGGCGGAGTCCAGCACGTGAGTGCAAAAGACAAGGCTGAAGCGTTTGCAACCATCTTCAGCCAGCAGTGCCGAGTGGATGATCCATCTCGGCCTCCTCCCGATATCCCCACCATCACAGAAGCCAGTCTTCAGCCAATTCAATTCACTCCACGTGATATCAAGAAACGGTTGAGTGCACTGGATACAGCAAAGGCTATGGGCCTCGACAACATCTCAGCTGTAGTGCTGAAGACTTGTGCTCCAGAACTAGCTGCGCCTCAAGCCAAGATGTTCCAGTACAGCTACAACACTGGCATCTACCCAACAATGTGGAAAATTGGCCAGGTATGTCCTGTCCACAAAAAGCAGGACAAATCCAATCCGGCCAATTACCGCCCCATCAGTCTACTCTCAATCATCAGCAAAGTGATGGAAGGTGTCGTCGACAGTGCTATCAAGCGGCACTTACTCACCAATAACCTGCTCACCGATGCTCAGTTTGGGTTCCGCCAGGACCACTCGGCTCCAGACCTCATTACAGCCTTGGTCCAAACATGGACAAAAGAGCTGAATTCCAGAGGTGAGGTGAGAGTGACTGCACTTGACATCAAGGCAGCATTTGACCGAGTGTGGCACCAAGGAGCCCTAATAAAAATGGGAATCAGGGGGCAAACTCTCCAGTGGCTGGAGTCATACCTAGCACAAAGGAAGATGGTAGTGGTTGTTGGAGGCCAATCATCTCAGCCCCGGGACATTGCTGCAGGAGTTCCTCAGGGCAGTGTACTAGGCCCAACCATCTTCAGCTGCTTCATCAATGACCTTCCCTCAGAAATGGGGATGTTCACTGATGATTGCAGTGTTCAGTTCCATTCGCAACCCCTCAAATAATGAAGCAATCCGAGCCCACATGCAGCAAGACCTGGACAACATCCAGGCTTGGGCTCATAAGTGGCAAGTAACATTCGGGCCAGATAAGTGCCAGGCAATGACCATCTCCAACAAGAGAGTGTCTAACCACCTCCCCTTGATATTCAACGGCATTACCATCGCCGAATCCCCCACCATCAACATCCTGGGGGTCACCATTGACCAGAAACTTAACTGGACCAGCCACATAAATACCGTGGTACAAGAGCAGGTCAGAGGCTGGGTATTCTGCGGTGAGTGACTCGCCTCCTGACTCCCCAAAGCCTTTCCACCATCTACAAGGCACAAGTCAGGAGTGTGATGGAATACTCTCCACTTGCTTAGATGAGTGCAGCTCCAACAACACTCAAGAAGCTCGACACCATCCAAGATAAAGCAGCCCGCTTGATTGGCACACCATCCACCACCCTAAACATTCACTCCCTTCACCACCGGCGCACTGTGGCTGCAGTGTGTACCATCCACAGGATGCACTGCAGCAACTCGCCAAGGCTTCTTCGACAGCACCTCCCAAACCTGCGACCTCTACCACCTAGAAGGACAAGAGCAGCAGGCACATGGTAACAGCACCACCTGCACGTTCCCCTCCAAGTCACACACCATCCCGACTTGGAAATATATCGCCATTCCTTCATTGTCGCTGGGTCAAAATCCTGGAACTCCCTTCCTAACAGCACTGTGGGAGAACTGTCACCACACGGACTGCAGCGGTTTAAGAAGGCGGCTCACCACCACCTTCTCAAGGGCAATTAGGGACGGGCAATAAATGCCGGCCTCGCCAGCGACGCCCACATCCCATGAACGAATAAAAAAAAAACCCGCGACCTCTACCACCTAGAAGGACAAGGGCAGCAGGCACATGGGAACAACACCACCTGCACGTTCCCCTCCAGGTCACACACCATCCCGACATGGAAATATATCGCCGTTCCTTCATCGTCACTGGGTCAAAATCCTGGAACTCCCTCCCTAACAGCACTGTGGGAGAACCTTCACCACACTGACTGCAGCAGTTCAAGGCGGCGGCTCACCGCCACCTTCTCAAGGGCAATAAATGCTGGCGTTGCCAGCGACGCCCACATCCCATGAACGAATAAATAAAAAATCTTTTAATCTAATTTCCCAATCTACGATACCAACTCGACCCTCATACTTACGTAACTCGTTTTGTTTAAATTTAAGACCCGAGTTTCGGACTTAACTGCATCACTCTCAAACTCCATGAAATTCTATCATATTATGATCACTTTATCCCAGAGGATCCTTAGCTTTAAGTTTACAAATTAACCCTGTCTTATTACACAATACTCGATCTAAAACAGCCTGTTCCCTTGTTGGTTCCTCGACATATTGTTCTAGAAAAATGCCTGGAATGCATTCCACGAACTCATCCTCCAAGCTTCTTTATTCAATTTGGTTTGCACAGTTAGATGAATCGTGGAATCAATACAGCACGGAAGGAGGCCATTCGGCCCATCGAGTCTGTGCCGGCTCTATGCAATTGCAATCCAGCTAGTTCCACTCCCCCACTCTAGCCTGAGCCCTGCAATTCTTTTCCCCTTCAAGTACTTATCCAGTTCCCTTTTGAAGGCCATGATTGAATCTGCCTCCACCACCCCCTCGGGCAGTGCATTCTAGATCATAACCACTTGCTGTGTAAAAAAGTTTTTCCTCATGTCACCTTTGGTTCTTTTGCCAATTGTGTTAAATCTATGTCCTCTGGTTCATGACCCTTCCACCAATGGAAACAATATCTCTCTATCTACTCTGTCTTGACCTTTCATGATTTTGAATACCTCTACCAAATCTCCTCACAAACATCTCAGCTCTAAGGAGAACAATCCCAGCTTCTCCTGTTTATCAGCATAACTGAAGTCCCTCATCCCTGGAATCATTCCAGTAAATCTCTTCTGCACCCTTTCTAAGGCCTTCACATCCTTCCTAAAGTGTGGTGCCCAGAACTGGACACAATACTCCAGCTATGGCCGAACCAGTGTTTTATAAAGGTTTATCATGACTTCCATACTTTTGTACTCTATGCCTCTATTTACAAAGCCCAGGATCCCGTATGCTTTCTTAACCACTTTCTCAACCTGCCCTGCCACCTTCAACGATTTGTGCGCATATACCCTCTGTTCCAGCACCCATTTTAGAATTGTACCATTTAGTTTATATTACCTCTCCTCGTTCTTCCTACCAAAATGTATCACTTCACACTTTTCTGTGTTAAAATTCATCTGCCACGTGTCCGCCCATTCCACCAGCCTGTCTGTATCCTCTTGAAGTCCATCATTATCCTCCTCACTGTTCATTACACTTCCAAGTTTTGTGTCATCTGCAAATTTTGAAATTGTGCCCTGTATACCCAAGTCCAAGTCATTAATATATATCAAGAAAAGCAGTGCTCCCAGCACCGACCCCTGGGGAACACCACTGTACACCTCCCTCCAGTCCGAAAAACAACCGTTCACCACTGTTCTCTGTTTCCTGTTACTTAGCCAATTTCATTTCCATGCTGTCACTGCACCTTTTATTCCATGGGCTTCAACTTTGCTGACAAGCCCATTATGCAGCACTTTATCAAACACTTTTTGAAAGTCCATATACCCCACATCAACCGCATTGCCCCATCGACCCTTTCCGTTACCTCATCAAAAAACTCAATCGAGTTAGTTAAACACAATTTGCCTTTAACAAATCCGTGCTGGCTTTCCTTTATTAATCCACACCTGTCCAAGTGACTGTTAATTTTGTCCCGGATTATCGTTTCTAAAAGTTTCCACACTACCGAGGTTAAACTGACTGGCCTGTAGTTACTGGGTTTATCCTTACACCCTTTTTTGAACAAGGGTGTAACATTTCCAATTCTCCAGTCCTCTGGCACCACCCCCCATATCTAAGGATGCTTGGAAGATTATGGCCAGTACCTCCACAATTTCCACCCTCAGTAACCTAGGATGCATCCCATCCGGACCGGGTGATTTATCTACTTTAAGTACAGCCAGCCTTTCTAATATCTCCTCTAACAATTTTTAGCCCACCCAGTATCTGAACTACCTCCTCTTTTACTGTGACTTTGGCAGCATCTTCTTCCTTGGTAAAGACACATGCAAAGTACTCATTTAGTACCTCGGCCATGCCCTCTGTTTCCATGCGGAGATTTCCTTTTTGGTCCCACCCCTCCTCTTACTACCCGTTTACACACCTATAGAAGACTTTTGGATTCCCTTTTATGTTGGCCCCCAGTCTATTCTCATACTCTCTCTTTGCCCCTCTTATTTTCCTTTTTCGTTTCCTCTTCAAACTTTCTATATTCTGCCTGGTTCTCACTTGTATCATCAACCTGACATCTGTCATACACCCTTTTTTTCTGCTTCTATCTCTTTAGTCATCCAGGGAGCTCTGGCTTTATTGGCCTGCCTTTCTCCCTCGTGGGAATGTACCTAGACTGTACCCGAACCATCTCTTTAAAGGCCGCCCACTGTTCAATTTCAGTTTTGCCTGCCAATCTTTGATTTCAATTTACCCAGGCCAGATCCATTCTTATCCCACTGAAATTAGCCCTCCTCCAATTGAATATTTTTACTTTAGAGTGGTCCATGTCCTTTTCCATGGCCCACCTCATTCCCCAAATCCAGATCCAGCAATGCCTCCTTCCTCATTGGGCCGGAAACGTGGTCAAGAAAGCTCTCCTGAACACACTTCAAAAATTCCTCCTCCTCTCTGCCCTTTACACTATTACTATCCCAGTCTATATTAGGATAGTTGAAGTCCCCCATTATCACTACTCTATAGTTCTTGCACCTCTCTGTAATTTCCCTGAAAATTTGCTCCTCTATCTCCTTCCCACTAGTTGGTGGCCTATAGAATACACCCAGTGGTGTAATGGCACCTCTATTGTTTCTTAACTCTAACCAAATAGATTCTGCCCTTGACCCCTCCAGGACATCCTCTCTTCAGTACTACAATATTCTCCTTAATCAATACTGCCACCCCGCCCCACTCCATTCTTTCCTGAAGATTGAAGTCTCCCATGATTATTGCATTACCCTTTTTACAAGCTCCTCTAATTTCCTGATTCATACTCTGTCCAACACTATAACCTCTGTTGGGAGGCTTGTTAACTACGTCCACCAGTGTTTTCTGCCCCTTGTTATTTTAGCTCCACCCATACTGATTCTACCTCCTGATTTTCTGAGCTAAGATCCTTTCTCATTACTGTCTTCGTCTCATCCTTTATTATCTGGGCTACCCCCCCCCCCCCCACCTTTTCCACTCTGCCTATCTTTTCTAAGTTAAGTACTCTAGAATATTTAGTTCCAACCTTGGTCACCCTGCAACCACGTCTCAGTAATGGCTACTAGATCAACCCATCTCTATTGTGCCATTAATTCATCTACCTTGTTACGAATGCTTCATGCAATCAGATATAGCATCTTTAATTTAACTTTTTACTATTTTTCCGACGTGACCTTAGTCACTAATGCCCCGTTACCTCTCAAACTCTCTGCCCCTTCCTGACTCTGCTCGTTTTTACCCAAATCGCTACTCTGCTCTACAGCCTTGAATTTTCTCTTTAGATTTATAAATTTACCCTCACCTAAAATCTCCCCCCACCCCCGCTGTTATCAGTTTAAAGCCCCATCTACCACCCTAGTTATTCGATTCGCCAGAACACTGGTCCCAGCCCGGTTTAAGTCTCCTGCCACCTTCAAAGATTTATGTACCCCCAGGTCTCTCTGTTCCTGCACCCCCTTTAAAATTGTACCATTTAGTTTATATTGCCTCTCCTCATTCTTCCTACCAAAATGCATCACTTTACACTTCTCTGCATTAAATTTCATCTGCCATGTGTCTGCCCATTTCACCAGTCTATCGATGTCCTCCTGAAGTCTGTTACTATCCTCCACATTGTTCACTACATTTCTGAGTTTCATGTCCTCTGCAAACTTAGAAATTAGATTCTCTATACCCAAGTCCATGTCATTAATATATATCAAAAAGAGCAGTGGTCCTAATACTGACCCCTGGGGAACACCACTGTAAACTTCCCTCCAGTCTGAAAAACAAGTGTTCACCATTACTCTCTGCTTTCTGTCCCTTAGCCAATTTTGTATCCATGCTGCCACTGTCCCTTTAATCCCATGGGCTTTAATTTTGCTAATAAGTCTGTGTGTGGTACTTTATCAAATGCCTTTTGAAAGTCCATAGACACAACATCAGACACATGGGAACAACACCACTTGCACGTTCCCCTCTAAGTCACACAACATCCCGACTTCATCGTTGCTGGGTCAAAATCCTGGAACTCCCTACCCAACAGCACTATGGGAGAACCTTCACCACACGGACTGCAGCGGTTCAAGAAGGCGGCTCATCACCACCTTCTCAAGGGCAATTAGGGATGGGCAATAAATGCTGGCCTTGCCAGCGATGCCCACATCCCATGAATGAATAAAAAAAACTACCCTCATCAACCCTCTCTGTTACTTCATTAAAGAACTCAATCAAGTTAGTCAAACATGATTTTCATTTAACAAATCCGTGCTGACTTTCATTTATTGGCCCAGACTTTTCCAAGTGCCAATTAATTTTGTCCCGGATTATTGTCTCTAAAAGTTTCCCCACCACCAACATTAGGCTGACTGGCCTGTAATTGCTGGGTTTATCCCTCTCACTTTTTTGAATAGGAGTGTAACATTTACAATCCTCCAGTCCTCCGGCACCACCCCCGTATCTAAGGAGGATTGGAAGATTGTGGCCAGAGCTTCTGCAATTTCCACCCTTCCCTCAGTGACCGAGGGTGCCTCACATCCGGACCTTTTCTTCTTTGTGTACTGCCAATCTTTTAAGTACTTTCCCTCCTCGTAACTTCAACGAGAAATGTACGAGGGGGGGTGGGCTCCGATGGGAGTGTTGTCCGAGGCGGGGGTGGGCTCCAATGGATGTTTATGTAAGAGGCAGCGGCTTTGATGGGAGAGTTTTACGAGAGGGATGAGTTTTGAGGGGAGTGTAATAGAAACATAGAAACAAGAGAAGGCCATTCAGCCCCTCGAGCCTGTTCGACCATTCTTCATTGTTCAGTGATAGACCTGTACCACCAGAATTGCACCCCATGTTATAGTGACAGATCTGTACCCACCAGTACCGTACCCCAGTGTTATACAGTGACAGACCTGTACCCACCAGTACTGTACCCCAGTGTTATACAGTGACAGACCTGTACCCCCAGTACTGTACCCCAGTGTTATACAGTGACAGACCTGTACCCACCAGTACTGTACCCCAGTGTTATACAGTGACAGACCTGTACCCACCAGTACTGTACCCCAATATTATAGTGTCAGACCTGTACCCACCAGTACCGTACCCCAGTGTTATACAGTGACAAACCTGTACCCACCAGTACTGTACCCCAGTGTTATACAGCGTCAGACCTGTACCCACCAGTACTGTACCCCAGTGTTATACAGTGACAAACCTGTACCCACCAGTACTGTACCCCAGTGTTATACAGTGACAGACCTGTACCCACCAGTACTGTACCCCAGTGTTATACAGTGACAGACCTGTACCCACCAGTACTGTACCCCAGTGTTATACAGTGACAGACCTGTACCCACCAGTACTGTACCCCAGTGTTAGTGACCTTTACCCACCATTGTACTGATGGGTGTTTTCCACATTCAAAGGGATGACGTTAAAATGTCACACACCCACCATTACACTTTCCTGAAATGCCAGTGACCACACGGATATTGCAATTAGCAATTCTATGTATTTTAAATCTCATTTAGTTGCTCCCTTCACTGTCACCTGTGTGGGTCCTGACGTGAGTTTTCAGCTGGTTGCATTGAGTAAAGGCCTTTCCACAGAGCTGGCATACGTATGGCTTCAGTCCTTTGTGAATTCTCATGTGTCGCCGCAGACTGCTGGGCTCGGAGAACACTTTGCCACACATATTACAGATTGGCTTCATTTTCAGGAACTTCCCATCTCTCTCCTCCATCTCTATCTCTTTCAGTCCCACACAGCTTTCTTCAGCTGCTAGTTTTGATTTGCACCTTTCTGGTAACGAGCCCTTTCGCAGCAAACGTTTCCGCTTCTGCTTCCCATTTCTGTTCTCAACAATTTTGTTCTGGGCTAAAAGATTTTTATAGTCGTTGTACAGCACTGATTCAGGGTTGGTGTCGGTTTGGAGGCCTGTGTTAACCATGTCTAACTGTGCTGCACTCTCACCGCAAACTTTCGCCTGCTCCACTTTCCTCACGTTGCAGCTGCTTTTTCGTTTAACTCTTGTACACTTGAGCACATTGCTGGGATTGCGTCTCCTCACCTGTGAGACAGAGTTCTGGTCCGTGTTTGGTTTCTTTGCCCCTCTAGCCTCTGACGATGTCCCCAAGTTTTCTGGCTGTAATTGCAATTGCTCTGTTTTGAGATCACAGCTGACTTCTCGAGCATTAAGTGTTTCTTCACATATGACCATTGTGCTCTGTCCTTGCTTGACAACGCCCTTCTCTGCCCCTGGGGTGCTGGAGCAGCTACATGGATCTGTATTCTCCTGTGTGTCAGGTGGAGATTTAGGGACAGAGTTCAAGTTAATCACAAGCGATTCCATCTTTGCTTCACATATTCTCACTACATCCTCCATCTGCAGGTAACCAGCAGCTGCCTGGATTGAAGCTGCATTGCACCTATGGACAGAAACAGGTCAGATTAAGACAGCAGCCAACTACAATTGTTCTTCCATACACCCAAGGTACAGCAGGGGATCTCTTACACAGGATGTTCGAGGACAACAACTACATAAGATGGAACCCGTCCGATTCAGTCACTATGACCCCAGGCATCGCCGAAACCCCCCACCATCAACATCCTGGGGGTCACCATTGACCAGAAACTTAACTGGACCAGCCATATAAATACTGTGGATGCAAGAGCAGGTCAGAGGCTGGGTATTCTGCGGCAAGTGACTCACTTCCTGACTCCCCAAAGCCTTTCCACCATCTACAAGGCACAAGTCCAGGAGTGTGATGGAATACTCTCCACTTGCCTGGATGGAGTGCAGCTCCAACAACACTCAAGAAGCTCGACACCATCCAGGACAAAGCAGCCCGCTTGATTGGCACCCCATCCACCACCCTAAACATTCACTCCCTTCACCACCGGCGCACAGTGGCTGCAGCGTGTACCATCCACAGGATGCACTGCAGCAACTCGCCAAGGCTTCTTCGACAGCACCTCCCAAACCCGCGACCTCTACCACCTAGAAGGACAAGAGCAGCAGGCACATGGAACAACACCACCTGCACGTTCCCCTCCAAGTCACACACCATCCCGACTTGGAAATATATCACCGTTCCTTTATCGTCGCTGGGTCAAAATCCTGGAACTCCCTTCCTAACAGCACTGTGGGAGAACCTTCACCACACGGACTGCAGCGGTTCAAGAAGGCAGCTCACCACCACCTTCTCAAGGGCAATTAGGGATGGGCAATAAATGCCGGCCTTGCCCAGCGATGCCCACATCCCATGAATGAATAAAAAAAAAATTGTCATTAAGCAGCTTTTAGTTGTCACAGTGGGTCTGACAGAGACCAACAGATGGGGAACCAGAAATATCAGAGAAAATTCTACGTGGATGACAAACAATTCTAGCAAATAAAATGCAGACATTGGCAGACGGCAATGTCAAAAGCTATTAAACCAATTCACTCCAAACTGCTTTTGAAAATGAAGGCCCAAGCACAGATCTAAACTCTATCAGCAGTGACCCATGGAACATAGGGGCTAGATTCACCCTAACCTGGCAATCACACCCCAAGCAAGGGGGGGGGGGGGGAAAAGAGTGGGAAATTAAACTGCTGGGATTACATTTCCGAGGTGACCGGAATAGCGTTATCTGGAAACAGATCTATCCCAGACTCAAGTGTCAGAGACAGAAAACTAGCAACACGTTTAATTTTCTTCCCAACCCCAACTGCACGTTTCCTTCCTGACCTGAAGGTGCTGACTCCTGCTGGGATACAGTGCTTTGGGCACTGGGCACCCACTAGTACCTCACTCCTGCTGGGATACAGGGATCACGTCCTCAGCCAACGTTCACACCTGCCAACAGGTGTGGGGCCAAGACCACATGTAGTGAGTCTCCTGCTACTTGGGCAGAGATCAGTTAATTCAGCACAGACTGAGAATTGAACCTGGGATCTTCTGGCCTGGGAGGCTTATTGTTTAACATCCTAACCAAGTGAACTAGCAGATAAATCTCAGGTTCGACCTTCAAAAAGTATCTCCTAAACTGCAGTAAGAGTCACCATGCGGCCTAGAGCAGGATCTGCAGCCCACTCTCCTTCACCTGCTGTTCCCTGCCTTGGTCACTCATAACCTGCTTGGCTGTAGGACGATAACTGATGTGGGATTCATCCCCCGCCTTGCTCGGTTGGCAGCAGCAGGTAAATGCCATTTGGAGGTGGGATTTTCCTTTCGAGCTCTCAGCTGTGTTGCTCCGTGTGGGGAAGTGCCGGTCTGCACGGTTGCACGGTGCAGGAAGCCCAGCTACAAACCCGAGGCACGGTGCACGGTGCACGGTGCAGGAACCCCAGCTACAAACCCGAGGCACGGTGCACGGTGCACGAAGCCCAGCTACAAACCCGAGGCACGGTGCAGCTTATTGCAGTTTATAAGTCACAGAGTTACTCCGCTTCAACCCAATCAGCGAACAGAAAGACACAAAAGAAGTTCTTACCCATCAATATTAATGTTTCCGGTATATACAAAATCCAGCAGCTTCTGAAAGCCATCGGAGCTGACCTGGTTCTGGTCCAGGAAAAACCACCGTGCTGTCCAGCGTGAGTCCGTACACCGCTCGGAAATACTCGCTAAAAGCAGCCAGGACATTGCGGTGAGCCCTGAACTGGAGCTGGCCGATCACAACCGTGCAGTCGCACAGAAAGCCGCTGAGTCTCTGCAGCTGGAGCCGGTCGAGGAGCTGCCGGCAGTGGTGAGCCTCCTGCATCCTCGGGCTGGAGGGGGGTCCGGCCTGTAAATCAAACACATCGTTAGCACCCGGCCTCGGCCATCCGACACAGGGGGGAGGGGGGGGGATCCGGGGCCGGGGGGGGGGGGGGAGGGGAGGGGGGGGGAGGGGGGGGGGAGGGGAGGGGGGGGGATCCCGGGGGGGGGGGAGGGGAGGGGGGGGGGGGATCCGGGGCCGGGGGGGGAGGGGAGGGGGCCGGGGCCGGGGGGAGGGGGGGGGGGGGGCCGGGGCCGGGGGGGAGGGGGGGGGGATCCGGGGCCGGGGGGGAGGGGGGGGGGGCGGGGGGCGCCGGGGCCGGGGGGGGA